>NW_027643702.1:47500-53456 GCF_032717465.1 Coenobita brevimanus | reverse complement strand
GTATTTAAAGATATGGCTATGTATATAGAAATAGAACTTTGTGTGTCGGGTTATGGATATGTATGTGTTGATGAATCGACGTTTGTGAAGATGTTATCGTGTATGAATGAGTGAATGTGGGGCTACGTGTGTTGAGGTGGAACAACTTTTGTTAATGTGAGGTTGGGGTTACGTAGGTGGAGGTACAGCTGCGTGTTGAGGTTACATATGTAGAGGAGTGGGTGTTTGTGTGGAGGGATGGCGTGTGTCCTTGGAGGCGAGGCTATGCAGAGCTGTGGCTGTGTGTCTGGAGGTGTGGTAGGATGCTGGTGTGGTTCTATGTTACGTTGTCTTTGTCTTTATGTCTGTGTTTTCGAACGTGTTCATGTGTGTGTGTGTGTGTGTGTGTGTGTGTGTGTGTGTGTGTGTGTGTGTGTGTGTGTGTCAGGCTGACCATGGCGGCTAACACACCAACAAGTAAACACATTAAGAGTTTAATTAATAATTCTGTTGATGATGTTAAAGTCGGCATTGAATCTTTAAAGCAATCAATTTCTAACTCTACATCTTCTAGAAGCCTAATTTATAATGTGTTGAACCCTACCTTAACAGTTCACGAGATTTATAAATGTCGTGGTAAAACTAGTGAGGTACACAGAATGGCATTTAGTCGGCTGCGGGTAATCAGTCACAATCTGGCTATTGAGACGGGCCGTTGGAATCGGCGTGGACGGGGACGTCTCCCGGTAGCAGAGCGGTTCTGTCCATGTGGTGCTGTGCAAACAGAGTTGCATGTACTGGAGGTGTGTCCACTGACTCAGCACATACGTACAGACGTCGGAATAAGTTGGTTTCCTTTTCCGTGTTTGTAACACTGCTCGATTGAGAGGTATCCCCTCCCCCTCCCTTCCTCATGGTCCCACACTCCCACCCAACCCCCCACTTTTCTCTCCGCCCCATGACTCCACCCGGTACCCTCCATACTCTTGCTCACAGCCAGCTAGGGGTTTCTGTACTTCAAGCACCTCTCTAATTACGTGTAGTCCGAACAACTAATAAAGGAATAGTACAGTACATATCATAAACCAAGTTAGAAGATTTACTACACACACACACACACACACACACACACACACACACACACACACACACACACACACACACACACACACACACACACACACACACACACACACACACAGAGAGAGAGAGAGAGAGACAGACAGACAGACAGACAGACAGAGAATTAGTCTTGTGATTAAATGTTACGGTAGTAGACACCTCTTTGACATACACACACACACACACACACACACACACACACACACAGAATAAATCTGCTGTGATTAAATGTTGCGATAGTAGAAACCTCTTTTACACACACACACACACACACACACACACACACACACACACACACAGATAGATAGATAGATAGAGAGAGAGAGAGAGAGAGAGAGAGAGAAAGAGGAGTTACAAGGAAAAGTTAGGATCTAAATAACTATGCAGCCCATACCGTGGAGATACTTCTTGTTTGCCTGGGAATGCATATCCAATTCACATTTATTCTAGTGTAAGATCCTGCCGATGAATCCCTTAAACTTCTCTACTGTAATGTTAACAACGTCCATGTTGAGTCAGTTCCACATGTGGAGCTGATCTTGCACGTGAAAAAGTTTTCACGTAATTCTGCCGGTAATTTTTTTCATTTACAGCTGCCAACCATGGTTGTGTGCCGAGTCCGTGTTAAGAGTAAGCAACTTTCTATGTAATGATTGTGAAACCCAGGGGCGTACCTAGAGATTTAGGGGCCCGGGGGGTTAGGTTCATTGTGGGGCCCCCCTCCAGGAGGGGGGCCCCGCAAAGAACCTAGCCCCCCTTATTCTCAAAACTTATCTAATATCTCAGCCGGGATTGTCGGGATGATAAACATATATATTTTTAAATATTAATAAAAAAAACTTATAAATTTTTAAGTTTTTTGGGGGCCCCCCTCAATTGGGGGCCCGGGGGGCAGTTTCAAACAGCCCCCCTCGCCCCCCCCTCAGGTACGCCACTGGTGAAACCCATTCAGATTTTAAACACTGTAATGAGCTGACCCCGTTGTCTACGAGTTTCTACTAAAAAAGTCCCACAGCCCTCAGGCGAAACTGATACCTTAGTCTCCTGAACTCTTTTTAAGTCCATGTATGTCGACCAAAATTCCACAGTAACTGAGGAAGTGGCCGTATTAAGGAGATATAGACTGTGAGGACAATCTCTTTATTCCTAGAGAGAGAGAGAGAGAGAGAGAGAGAGAGAGACTTGGAATGACAAGAACAATCAGGAGAAATAATGATAAAAAAAAGTGGGTGAGAGGAGAAACAAGCTGAGAAGAGGAAAACACGCAGGTGAAAAAATGGAACAATGTTATAGAAGTGACGCAGGGACGGAAGCGCACACACACACACACACACACACACACACACACACACACACACACACACACACACACTTTCTGAACATTTGTCGACCTGTCTGTGTACTGCCCCTCCCTCTCTCTCTCTCTCTGGATCCTTTGTCTCATCCCCAGTTTCCTTTTCCCTCCTTCCCCTCTTTATAGCAATCTGCTCAGTCCCTACCTTCCTCCCTCTCTTTCCTTTCCTTCGTCTCTCTTCCCCTCTGTCACTCCCTCCTTACCTCACTCTTCTTTCTTCCTCCCTGTGTCATAACTTTGTCTTACTTTTTACATCCGTTACATGTGTTATCTTTTTTTCTTCATTACTCTCTCCTTATTTCTTTACTTGTACTAAATCCATTTCCTTCACTGCTTTCTTTCCCCAGTAATAACTGCGTGCTCATTTTTCTCTTTTCTTTCTCCGTCTCTCCCTGTCACCCGAAATCTCTTCTTCCACTCCGCTCTTGCCACTGTCTTTCCCTCCCTTCCTTCCTCCCTGGCCCTTCCCTTGTCTTCCCTTCTTAACATCCCCTTCCTTTTTCTTGCCGTAAAAATTAACCTATTTTCTTCCCACCCTTAATCTCTACTTTCCGCAAATTTTTCTAATTTCTCTGTTTCTCTCCCTCCCTTTTTACATGAATGTCATTCGTTTTACTCAGCCTCAATGCTTTCGTCTTATCCTGCTTAGTTCTTTCCCTGCGTCCTTGCCAGAATAACACTTTTTTCCTACTCTCTGTTACACTGCCTTCTTTTCTAATTTTCCTCATTATCGTTCTCAGTATTCCGTTCCGTAGCTTTCTTTCCCACTTTCTTTTTTATTATCCCTGTTTCTGTGGTTGCTCCATGCCCATTTCCTCTCAGCTGTCTCCCCTTTTGTCTCTACTTCCCTGTCTCCCGGCCTTTCGATTCACATCTCCCTTTTCTCTTTCCCTTTCACACTGCCTGTATCTCATTTCACCTCTCACTGTCACTTCTCACTCTCTGTCTCTTTTCTTAACTCTCGTTGTTCTTTCCTTGCCTCTCCCCTTTTTATTTTCTTCGTAACTGCCCTTTCACATTCCAAATTTTTCCATTCGCTCCCCCTCTGCGCCTGTCGCTCCCTGTCTTTTAACTCTCTCTCTCTCTCTCTCTCTCTCTCTGTATGTGTGTGTGTGTGTGTGTGTGTGTGTGTGTAGTAAATCTTCTAACTTGGTTTATATGTACTGTACTATCCTTTTATTTGTTGTTCGGACTACACGTAATTAGAGAGGTGCATGAAGTACAGAAACCCCAAGCTGGCTGCTAGCGAGAGTACGGGGTCGGAGAGAAAAGTGGGGGGTTTTGGTGGGAGTGTGGGACTATGAGGAAGGGAGGGGGAGGGGATAGTTCTCCATCGAGCAGTGTTACAAACACCTTAGTCCACGGAAAAGGAAACGAACTTATTCCGACGTCTGTACAAGATATAACTTTACTTCCTGGAGTCAAATCATTGGTGACGATGCTCAGTTTCCTATTGAGGAGATAGTGTATAAGGTCCTTTCCTGTTTTGGCTAGTGTGTACTATAATGTTTACCATAACCTATGTTATTTAAAGTGTATTTAATTCATTTTGTATGCTCTTATTCTAACCATGATATATCACTGGGAAATTTTTTTCGTAAAAAACGTGATTGGTGACATTGTAGTTACATTTCTAATCAGAAGTGTAATGATTTCCATCTTTCATTAAGGCTATATAGATGCACTGATCAACCCTTTAATACTTCGCTTGTTTTGTGGACCATAATTGTTTGCTAATATCTGATGTACTGTTTATCATGTTAAGGTTTATTGTTGCTTGAAATGTTGTATGTGTAACTGGATATTGTGGTCAATAAATACCTACTTACTTACTGTGTGTGTGTGTGTGTGTGTGTGTGTGTGTGTGTGTGTGTGTGTGTGTGTGTGTGTGTGTGTGTGTGTGTGTGTGTGTGTGTGTGTGTGTGTGCGCGCGTGCGTAGGTGCGTGCGTGAGTGCGTACATGCGTGAGTGGGTGCGTTCGTGCGGGCATTAAAATGTCCGAGCATCATTGAGCCCATTCATCTGTGTGTGTGTGTGTGTGTGTGTGTGTGTGTGTGCGCGAGCGCGCATCATTGTGTGCGTGTATCTAGGTGCTCGTATCTGAGTGTGCGTGTATCAGTGCCTGTGTGTATCAGTGCCTGTGTGTATCAGCGCTTGTGTGTATCAGTGCCTGTGTGTATCAGTGGCTGTGTGTATCAATGCCCGTGTGTATCAGTGCCTGTGTGTATCAGCGCCTGTGTGTATCAGTGCCTGTGTGTATCAGTGCCTGTGTGTATCAGTGTCTGTGTGTATCAGTGTCTGTGTGTATCAGTGCCTGTGTGTATCAGTGCCTGTGTGTATCACTGTGTGCGTATATTAGTGTGCGTGCGTGCTCTGATCAGTGCTTGTATCAGTGTTTGCGTGAATGAATACGTGCGTGCATTAGTGTGTGCCTGCTCCGTGTGAGCGTATATAGTGCGTACATGCCGCAGGGTGTGCGTGCGTCAGTGTGTACGTTGTGTGTACGTGGTCAAAGTGTACGTGTTCAGTATGTACGTGTTCAGTGTGTGCGTGTTCAGTGCGTGCGTGTTGAGTGCTTGCGTATTGAGTCCGTGCGTGTTTAGTGCGTGCGTGTTTAGTGCTTGCGTATTGAGTCCGTGCGTGTTTAGTGCGTGCGTGTTCAGTGCTTGCGTATTGAGTCCGTGCGTGTTTAGTGCGTGCGTGTTTAGTGTGTGCGTATTCAATATGTGCGTGTTTATTGTGTGCGTTCTTAGTGTGTGCGTACTTGTGTGCGTGCTCTTTGCGAGTATTTACTGTGTGTATATCAGTGTGTAACTCAAACTGTCTGCATGTTTGTAAGAGTGAAGGTATGCAAAAATTTAATGATGATGATGATGATGATGATGATGATGATAATGACGATGACTGAGGCATCTGTCAGTAGATAGTAGTAGTAGATAGATGATGATGACGATGATGATGATGATGGCTATTATGTTGATGATGATGATGATGATGATGATGATGATGATGATGACGATGATGATGATGATGATGATGATGATGATGATGATGATGATGATGATGATGATGATGATGAGGATGATGATGATGATGATGATAATGATGATGATGATGATTTTTCTAGTTTTAATCCGGAAACTTTTATGTTATCAAGGAGGATTCTGTACTCTACTCCTTTCACCTTAACTTGGCCCAAATTTTCGTCCATTTGCAGTTTATTTCACGCGTCTCAGTTGCGTCTTTGAAACAGCACTTGTTCGTGACTAGCATAATATTCTATTGTTACAACTCTGCATTCGAGATGAAGAAAATGCAATTTTAGGCCAAGTTATAATAAAATGAGTATAGTGAAGGGGATGGGATGGAGGGATGAAGTAGAGAAGTATACGAGAGAGGCGGGTGTACGTTGGGGGAGGGCAGCCAAATGGCAGGGTACAGGGCGACATGGAGGCGATTTGTTTGTGGCCACCCCTTACGGGTTTAAGGCGTCTGGCTATA
>NW_027643702.1:27500-42500 GCF_032717465.1 Coenobita brevimanus | reverse complement strand
ATCCATCTATCTGTCTATCTATCTATCTGTCCATTTATCTATCCACTCATCCCTCCATCCCTTCATCCATCTATCTATGTATCCATCTACCTATCAATCTATCATCCATCCATCCATCCATCTATCAATCTATCATCCATCCATCCATCCATCTATCTATCAATCTATCATCCATCCATCCATCCATCCATCTATCTATCCACTCATCCCTCCATCCATCTATCTATTTATCCATCAACCTATCAATCTATCCATTCATCTATCCATCCATCTGTCTATCTATCTATCTATCTAATCTAACAGGCGAAACATAACTTAGCTTTTATCGCAGGTAAGTGATGGCTGACTGGCTGACTGGCTGACTGGCTGGCTGGCTTGCTGACTGGCTTTCCTCTGGCTTTCCTCATGGCTTGCTGTGGATTTCCTGCATTTCCGTACGTCTATCTGTCAAAAAATCATCATCATCATCATCATCATCATTATTATTATTATTACTATAATTATTTTTATGATGGTAGTGAAGCATGTGTAAGGGTAAATGGGCATCTGAGTGAATGGTTCACGATCGGTGTGGGCGTGCGACAAGGTTGTGTGATGTCCCCGTGGTTGTTCAGTATATATATATGGATGGGGTGATGAGAGAAGTAAAAACACGAGTAATGGAGAGAGGGATGGCGTTGGTAATGAATGGTGATGGATGGAATATCTCCAGTTTGTTGTATGCTGATGATGCAGTACTGCTTGCAAGTACCGGAGAAGAACTTGGTTGGCTAGTGCAGTGTTTTGCTGATGTCTGTAAGCGTCGTGCCTTGAGAGTAAATGTAGAAAAAAGTAAAGTGATGGTTAATGAGAGAGAAGGTGACTCCCAGTGTGATGTTACAGTGAATGGAGAGACACTGGAATTGGCGAGAGAGTTCAAATACCTGGGTACAGTGATAGAAAAAAGAGGAAAATGTGCAAAAGAAGTTGAAAGTAGAGTGACACAAGGAAGAATATAAACATAGTATGGACGCCATTGCATCTCGTATGGTACTTGCTGTGCCGATGTGTGGTATAATTCATTATAATTTCATAGGTTATTACGCAAAATAGCTGTAATTCCTTATATGCACAGAGAGATAAAGATAACAGGTAAATGATGCACCAAGAGTATAGCGTTGACAGTCATTTTTTCAGTACTAAAAGTGCTCAAGAAATTTGTGGTACCGAAAAAAAAAATATTTTGAGGTAGAACGGAGGGAAGTTAGCATGCAGGTATCAATAATACTACCATCTACGAGAGTACCCTGATGACCAAGGATACTAGTGACATGGAGATGTCTTTGCTAGGGCAACTCCAGTGCCTTCTAATTTATTGCTGGTGTTTCCATTTTCTCTCTAATGAAATAGTAGACCTCTGGTAACATTATGTAGCCTACTGAGTGTTTTTACATACTTGTCCTCTGAAAGGATTATTAGCTATTAACTTAAAGTAACTTCAAGAAAGCTGTCAATATGTGGGGAAAAGATAGTTTTTCTTTAAGACATTGGAACAAATGCGACAGTAATGATGTCAATTTATTTCTGATGACATAAAACATCAAATCTAGGAAAGTTTGTGGTGACATATTATGGGGAAATATTCCAAGTGTTTGCCCCCCCCTGGCAAATTTCCTGGATACGCCACTGGCTCACCCCCCTCTCTCTCACATACCTCCATCCCATCCTTCCATCTCATCTTAGGCCTCCCTCCCTCTCCCTCCCCCCCTCACCTCACTCACTTTACACTCTCCTCGCTTGTCTCTCCGCTCTCCATCCTCTCCACATGGCCAGACCACCTGTGTATTTTCTCCTAACGCTTTCTATCCCACGTTCACATTAACACCACAACGCTCCTGCACTTCCTCATTTGTCAGTCTGTCTTTCCTTTTAACTTCCACATATGCTCGTTTCAATAATCCTCTCTCCATCCCCCACCCTCATGAAACATATTTCTCATTTACAATGAGCCTGTTATACTGTGGGTAACAAAATACCCAGGCACCGCCGGAGAGCTGGAGCATCACATGCACGCACCCTCTGCCTGACATTAGGTGACCCCAGCTCACTGAGGGCGAGGGAGGGGGTAAGGTAACGGTTGATGTAGCAGATGTGATCATGCGAGTGTAGACGGCTTGGCGCCATGGGCTTAACCGTCGGATATCTACACCATACCAATGCAAGACCGACACTGAGGCTCAACGTGTTGAAAATCACCATGTCACTGCATCAGCCTCGCGTGATAGTGACATGCAAGAAGCGGCTATGAGTCAACCTTGTATGTGCTGCCCTCGCGCGGCGATGACGGCTCACATTGGCCTTGACAATCCAATGGTGCCACTGACACTGACCACCCACTTCTGTGTGTGTGTATTTGTGTGTGTGTTTGTGTATGTGTGTGTGTGTGTGTGTAAAGACAAACTAATTTAAGTTATAAATATAACCAAAATAATGAATTTACAAATCACATTCTCTCTCTCTCATATAATTTATGATTCTAAGTATGGGCCTGGATGTTGCCGCTCGTGAGTGTTTTAACTTATTTATTTCTATTAAGAAAATAGCGTATGTTCTACTGATTCGCTTCAAATTATATTATAAACGTAATTGTTACATTACTTACCCAACTTAGAACTACCAGTGAGAATAAGTCGGTAAAAGTAACTACATTTTTTTCAGCACCACTGTAAAATATGTATGCCACGTTTCTTTATTGATGTACAAGAGCCATATGCATTACAAGTTTACCTTCCTTTTGATATGCTAGAGTACTTTACGTTTATATTGTACTAGTATGTGTGTACCTATCTGTGATGCCTATTACATATATAACAGAATCTACTCATCGCTTTCGTTTAGGAAGTATGGCATGGCTGCACCCAGCGCCAGACCCCCACCCAAACCTTAGTTTTAAATTGGTGCGACTTTAATAACAAACATTAAGCGTAATAATATTCCTCGAATATAATTTATCAAAAATATTGTCTTGAGGAGTGAACACGCTGCGATGTTGGCCAAGAATGGCATTTATGGCTGAATACAAACCAACAGTATACTGTAGATGTGGTGGCCACACTCCACGTCTCAAATGTGTTGAGCTATCATTATAAAGCACGAGATATGCGTGTTTTGATGTATTAGTTTATAAACTTAACGCTCCATCATACCAAATATCAGCAGGATGGGTCATTTTAGTTTAACAGGGCTACCAACCTGAACATTTTTCCTTCCCTTCCAAGGAAATCTTTACGCATACTGAGGGGAAAGGAAAATCATTCGCAGGGAAGGAATTATTTTTAAGAATATCGCCGTAACTGTACCACCAGTAAATCAAAGAAGAGAGAGAGAGAGAGAGAGAGAGGTGGAGCCTCCATTCTCCTTTCACACTTTCCTGTAAAATGTCCACGCCAATTTTTCTATACGGCCTGGTGTTCTTTCTGACTTTTTCCTGCCGGCTTCGGCTGGAGAGTTTGGAGGGCGGGGGAGAGCCTTCTTCTTTGCTATCCTTATCTCATTCTAGTAGTTCGGTTACTCTTCTAGGAGCTGCCTAGCATGGGCCAACCGGCCTACTGCAGTTATCCTCTCTTATGTTCTTATGTCACTGCATCAGCCTCGCGTGATGGTGACAGGCAAGCAGCGTGAAGTCAACCTTGTATGTGCTGCCCTCGCGCGGCGATGACAATCCAGTGGTGCCACTTTTACAAATATTGTGGGTAATTTCAGACTGTCAGATTTTGAAAAACTATACAGTACTGAACGTAGGCAAGACCATGGGAGATAATACATACAACTTAGATAACAAAGTAATTAGTAAATCGGAATGCGAGAGAGATCTAGGAGTTATGGTTAGTAAGACCTCAACCTAGGCAGTAGTTGTATTGATGCTAGAAATAAAGCAAATAGGCTCCTAAGATTTATTTCGAGGAGCAATTTTTGCAACTTTATCTAGCATTAATAAGGCCACATTTAGACCACGCCATGCAATTTTGGTGTCCGTACTATTGAATGGATATAAAGTCGCTTGAAAACGTACAGAGAATAATGACAAAAATGATACATGATGTTCGGAACCTGCCACATGAAGACAGACTAAAAGACTAAATTTGCACCTACAATGTAATGGGAGACTTAATTGAGGTGTTTAAGAGAAGGAAGGGAATAAGTAAAGGAGATATTAGCAAGGTACAGAACTTAAAAATTGGGCATACAGGATAGAACTAGGAAATGTAATGGTTTCAAACTGGAAAAAATTCCGTTATAAGAACATAAGAAGAGAGGATAACTGCAGTAGGCCGGTTGGCCCATGCTAGGCAGCTCCTAAGAAGAGTAACTGAACTACTTAGAATGAGATAAGGATAGCAAAGAAGATATGAAGTGCTATGAAAAGGATGCAAGCCACTGCACTGATATTTTTCTGCCACTGAACTGTGTGATATAAGCTGCAAAAAGACAAAAACCTAGGCCAAGTTAAGGCAACAAAAGTATAGTGTGTAGTTCACACTTTTTAAATCCATAGAGATTTTTGTTCATTCTCAGCATACAGTAATTGTCATAGCTCAGTGGCAGAGGACGACTGTACTAGGGTTCAACATCCCTTCCACAGAACTTCATTATTAGCGCCATGATGATGATCTGTTACAGCTCAACATTCAAGATGGCAAGTCTACGCCTAGATAAAAATGACCTGAGTATAGCTGACGCCTAGTGATGTAGTGGGTGAAGGCACTGCGGCAGGATGGGGGCCAGTCAGGGCTTAAGATTTGAGGCACAGTTGAGGTTTGCTGAAGTTACATTGTCATTCAGGATGCTGACCAGCCTTCCCTAACCCCCACTGTGGCAGGGAATAAATATACTGTATGCGATGTATCTTATGGACATCCAGCTGATTTCAAGTACTGTGTTGTTTGGTGGCCAAAGCTGGCCTGCAATGCTATAAAAAATGTATATATATATATATATATATATATATATATATATATATATATATATATATATATATATATGCCTGTCACCCCTTATAACAATACTTAAGACTGAAAATCATTGAGGATCAGCTAAGTTAAAACTTACTGCTTTCTCAAAACAAAAGGTGTCAGTCAGAGAAGGTAGTCCCACAAGAGGTGAGGCGAGGTGTTAATGGAGAGAGGTATTCCCGGGGGGTGGGGTGGGGGTGGGGTGGGGTGGAGGGGAGGCAGGTGTGAGGTAAGGTGTGAGGTCTGAACCCCCCATGTGATTATAGTGCTTCAGGCTGTCTATTAATATCTATATTTATTTATCCCTATCTAGCTATTTTTAAAGCCTATCTATCTATCCATCTACCTATCCATGTCTACCTATCTGTCTATATATCTATCTGTAGTTCTATAACCTTTTCTCCTTCTCTCTCTCCTCCCCACAATCTCTCCCCACTTCCCTTCCCTAGCTTCCTCCCCACCTCTACACTCCCCATTTTGTCTTCCACACTCCCTCCACTTCACCCTCTCTCCCCCCCTCCCTCTCTATCCCTCCCCTTCCTCCTCAACTACCCCCTTCCAAACACCCCCAGGGCCTTCCCCCACTCCAACACCACCTTTTTGGGGAGGAAGACCGCCCCCTGAGATTTACCTGAGTAACCCACGTGTACCTTGCCTACCACCTCACCTGTTTTACCTGTGTGTGTGTGTGTGTGTGTGTGTGTGAAGAAAATGTATGTGTAATTCATCATATGTACACTAATATTACAATATGCCTGTAGTGTACGCCTTTGTGTATACGTGTGCGTCTACAAATATGTGCGAATATCCTAAGCAATAATAATACTCCCTTGTGAGTTGCCAGAAATAATATTACTACAACAATATCAACGTTAATTTACAGTAATGGGATTTATGGAGAAACAAACCCGCTACATAAATACATAAATGCGCTACATTCATTTACAAATCTAGCTGAAAAGACTTAAACGCATTATTATTATTATTGTTATTATTATTATTATTATTATTATTAAAGTATTTGTTTAACGATTTTACTGCTTAATTTCTCTGTCTCTCTGTCTGTCTGTCTGTCTCTCTCTCTCTCTCTCTCTCTCTCTCTCTCTCTCTCTCTCTCTCTCTCTCACTCACACACACACACACACACACACACACACACACACACACACAGATGAGGCCCCAGATAAGGTCCACCACTTCACACTCATTGTTTGTTTTCACGTCCACACCAATGACCTTCTCTCTCTCTCTCTCTCTCTCTCTCTCTCTCTGTTAACCCAGTATTTCTTTTATCTGTTTCTCTGAATTGGTCATGTTCTCTCTCTCTCTCTCTCTCTCTCTCTCTCTCTCTCTCTCTCTCTCTCTCTCTCTCTCTCTCTCTCTCTCAAAACTTTACAATCTCAACACCTTCAGTCTTTTCACCTCCAAGTAATTTGTCTTCCCTAGGGTCATTTTCGCTTCACCCCCCCTATAAATCTTGCCCTCCTACAGCGTCCCCTTCAGCGTCTCAGGCGGAACAAAGGTCAGGGGAGACGTAACAAAGGTCAAATGAGGTCATATCTACGTTTAAACTCCGGGATTAGGACAGTGGGGTGGTGGTGGTCGGGTCTAAAGTAATAATGAAATAGATCATCTAAAGTAATAATGAAACTTTATCTAGCATTAGTAAGGCCACATTTAGACTACGCAGTACAATTTTGGTGTCCTTACTATAGAATGGATATTAATTCGTTAGAAAATGTACAGAGAAGAATGACAAAAAATGATACATGACGTCCGGAACCTGTCATATGAAGACAGACTGAAAAGACTAAGTCTGCATTCGCTAGAGAGGCGTAGAGTAAGGGGAGGCATAATTGAGGTGTTTAAGTGGATGAATGGTATAAATAAGGGAGATATTAGCAAGGTACTTAAAGTGAGCATACAGGATAGAACTAGAAATAATGGTTTCAAACTAGAAAAATTCCGTTTCAGTAAGGAAATAGGTAGAAATTGCTTTGGTAATAGAGTAGTAGACGAATGGAATAAGCTACCTAGTAAAGTAGTTGCTGCCTCTTCCATTGAGAGTTTCAACCATAGGCTAGATAAGCATATGACTAATAAGGGGTGGATATAGAAAAAAGAAAATCTTATAACCAATACTAATTCATAATTTTCCCTTTTCAGGTTACACTGTGATAGTCTCTATTCTCCTTTCACACTTTCCTGTAAAATGTCTACGCCAGTTTTTCTATACTGCGTAGTGTTCTTTCTAACTTTTTCCTGCCGGCTTCGGCTGGAGGGTCTTGGAGGGCGGGGGAGAGCCTTCTTCTTTGCTATCCTTATCTCATTCTAGTAGTTCAGTTACTCTTCTAGGAGCTGCCTAGTATGGGCCAACCGGCCTACTGCAGTTATCCTCTCTTATGTTAATCTCCGGCACAACTTCCCACCAACAACTCTGAGAGAGAGAGAGAGAGAGATTCTGCACATTTATAGCCTCGTTTTTGGGAGAGGAAACGAGAAAGAAAACTCTCTCTCTCTCTCTCTCTCTCCTTCATATCATACATCTCCACATGTCTCCACTTTGGCACTAAGACCCACCGTCCATACTGAATACACAAAGGAGTACAAAGGAAAGCAAACAGCAACAGACCTTATCGTCCTTTCGAGGCTGTTTGTTAGAGAATAGACTATGACTACGAGATCTAACTCTACATGCTGAAGGGTAAAGATAGTAAAGCAAGAAGGTTCACCCCGCCTCCAAACCCTCCAGTTAAAACTGGCAGGAAAAAGTGAGAAAAACCACCAAGTAGCATGGAATAACTGATATGGAAATTTCATAGGAAAGACTGAAAAGGAAAAGTTACATCTATAATACTGTATCAATTTCATCTATAAGGTACCACGCTAGGGCTGTCTCATACAGGACCGGTGTATTGGTATTAGCGGGGGTATTTTACTGTTAGCAAGCTTCCTAACACCTCTTCCTGACCGATTTATTTCTGCTCCGTTACTATATTCTACTCATGCAATCGATGATGATATGAAGACATAGGAAGCCAACCAGGGGATAGTAATGAGTCGTTTGGAGAATAAATCGGTAAGGAGGAGGGAAAAACACTGTTGGGAGGAGACTGGTATGTAGGGAGAGTACGGTTTCTATAGGGTCACACACACACACACACACACACACACAACCCCTACCCCGTCGCTCCGGAGGGTGTACATGCATGCATTCAGACATATTTATACATACAGTATATACATGCATCAAATATATATATATATATATATATATATATATATATATATATATATATATATATATATATATATATATATATATATATTTATAGTACATAGAGAGAGAGAGAGAGAGAGAGAGAGAGAGAGAGAGAGAGAGAGAGAGAGAATAAACTGGCTTAAACCAACACCAACAGGAGCATCGCTCATTGTGAAAACATTGTTCACCTGTGTCAAGATTTTTTTTTTTGATGGATTGAACGCAGGTCTGCTAAGTTTATATTTTAGAATAAAGCATTAGAATGGCCATACAATATACATCTCAAGCCAAAAGCAATGCATTCCGTCGGACAAGCAGACAAAGCAGCTGGAAGGTGAGGTGAAGAGTCAAGATGCAAAATACAGAGGAAACAAAGGCAAACATTCTCTGAGGCTCACACTGCGCTCACGTCCCTGGGGATTGTCATGGAGGGCTGAAGGGAATCACAGGTCACAAGATCCACCTGTCCATACTTGCCACACCTTAACCCTTTCTTCCCTATGTTGCTCTCTCTCTCTCTCTCTCTCTCTCTCTCTCTCTCTCTCTCTCTCTCTCTCTCTCTCTCCAAACACACCACAACAAAATGTAAGCAAAATATATTAATATACGTGGAGGGATTGCATATACCGGTAATGACTTTATTGACGTGGAACAAAGTGTACATGTCCTGGAGTATGATAGTGAGAGAGGGGCGCGCGCACACACGCGCACACACAACACACACACACACACACACATTCACATACATAAATGAAGACATGCTAAGAAGGATAATAACATCATTCATTAGACCAACCCTGGAATATGCATCAGTAGTCTGGAGTCCTCATCTCAAAAAGCACATAGACAAGATTGAAAGAGTTCAAAGGGCCGCTACAAGATGGATACCAAGCTTAAGGGACCTAAGGTACGAAGAAAGACTAAATAAACTGAATCTACCAACACTACAGGAGCGAAGGAAAAGAGGTGACATGATAATGCTATATAAGTGCATATCAGGGAAGGAGAAAATAGACATAAATGATTACTTAATACATGGAGAAGCATCAGCAAGAGGACACTGCAAAAAACTGCATAAGAAGAGAGGTGATAAAGACGTAAGGAAATTCAGTTTCCCAAACAGAGCAATTGATCAATGGAATGCAGTACCGAATGAAATAGTGTGTGCCAAAACAATTAACAAATTTAAGGATATGTACGATAAATATGGTTCAAGACACGGGACAGTACGAGCTTGACTCAGTCCTGTAAATATACAATTAGGGTAAGAACACACCAGAATATATTGTCCCTTGAGAATTAGCCTCCCTCCTCAGGTCACACACACTCTTGGCTGCCTTTTCATTTTAACTTCCTTCTTCCTTATGTATTATGAAACTTATCTCTACATCAAATCCTTTGTCAATACCCCTCTTATGTTTCCCTTTTTCGCTCGAGAGAGAGACAGACAGACAGACAGACAGAGACGGAGACAGACAGAGATGAGTTGAAGGGGAGAGGCTGGTGCGGTCTTTTGTTATTAAATACGGCGATGAATTACGGATGACTTGATGAGCCTTATAAAGGGAAACTGACTGCATAAGTACAGCATGATAAATACAGTATTTTCCTTTGTATTTCAAGACCATGAAAAAAGAGATTATAAAATATAATGAAAACACATCACAACAAAATGTTACAAAAAACGTACATACATACATACATACATAGAGAGAGAGAGAGAGAGAGAGAGAGAGAGAGAGTAGCACGAGACAGGTGAAGATATCTTTCCAGATTAGACGATACACCTGTACTGGTCATCAAATGGACTCCTAACCTCACTCACGCACCTCCCACCCCACCATCCACCAATCACAGACATTCCAGTGGGAAGAGAGTGGGATGAGCTTCTCCGCCACCTCTCGCTGTCGCCACTTTCAGTCTTTGGGGGTTTCATTTCTAGGAAAAGCCAAATCTGCTGTGTGTGTGTGTGTGTGTGTTTGTGCGTGTGTGTGTGTGTGTGTGGAGGGTGCGTGATGGGTGGCATACGGATATCTGTGAGGGGAGTGTTATGGAAATGCTTGTGTTCATGGGCGCCTACGTGTGTGTGTGTGTGTGTGTGTGTGTGTGTGTGTGTGTGTGTGTGCGTGTGTGTGTGTGTGGAGGGTGGGTGATGGGTGTCATACGGATATGTGTAGGGAGAGTGTTATAACCGATTTAATTTAGCCCAGTCTCACCTAACCTATCAATATTTGCTCGAATTGAACCCTGCTTAACCTCGAATGACCTAATCCAACCTAAATCAACCCAGCCTAATCTAGCTTAACCTCACCTAACCCAGTCTAATTGTATTTAACCTCACAATCTCACGTAACCTCCCCATACTTAACATAACCTATTTTGAAGCAGCCAAACCGCATCTAACCCTACCTAATCCTACCCAGTCTCACTTAACCATACCATACCCGACCTAACCCAACTCAGTCAAGCCTAAAATGACCTAATCCAATGACCGAACCTAACCCAGCCTAACCTAACCAAATAAAAAAACCCAACCCAAAACCTATCAAAACCGACGTATTCTAAAGCAATCTAACCTAATCCGTCTATATCTAGTCGATCTGAACCCAACCCAACCAAAAATTACCTAATCAGACCAAACCCTGCCCAAAGTGACCTAACCTAACTTTCGATCGGCTATTAATTCGCTTGTAAATTTTGCTGCCTGAAAGAAAGTCTACGGGTGTCACATTCCAAGTTTCGTCCGTTCTATGTACTAGTATGAGAGAGAGAGAGAGAGAGAGAGAGAAAGTGTGTGTGTGTGTGTGTGTGTGTGTGTGTGTGTATGAGTGTGGGTTTGGCGATGCGTGTGTGCAAGAGATAGAAAAACCCAACTGTCGGTGTGAACCAAAAGGCAGGAGTGGCCATAAAGAATTTTCATGTACAAATTTGGGGCTCCTCCACGTGATTCATAGGCTACGCCTTCGCCATCAGACGTAAGTGATACCGTTATAGGAGATCCCTGGCCACAGCAGACCTACTTGCCACAGCAGACCTACTCCCAACAGCAGACCTACTCCCCACAGCAGACCTACTCCCCACAGCAGACCCACCCTCTCAGCACACTCCAGGCATATGTGTAGCTCTGGTGGGCTAGAACAGTAAGTGCTTCTGTTATACAAGACCCCTGGCCATTGGAATCCTTCTCTACTCCAGTGTATGCCTGGTGCGATAAAGCTGGTTCCTGCAGCCTTTAAGATAAGTACATATGAAGTGCCATTGAAAAGAGGTGTAGGTGCTGCCTCGTTTGTATCTTCATAGTGTTCCACCAGGTCGTCGGCAGATGTCTAGGATGCTACTGTGAGAAACATCGAGATCAGTGGTTCATCCTGTTACAACATTCCTTATACCTGGCCCCTGCAGTACCTTTGACAAACAGTACTCCCTTTTATCTGGCCCTTACAGTACTTTATTTACCTGGTCCCCACAGTACCTTTCACAGCAGTCCCTTTACCTGGCCCCTGCAGTACCTTTGACAACCAGTACTCCCTTTACCTGGCTCCTGAAATACCTTTGACAAACAGTAGTCCCTTTACCTGGCTCCTGCAATACCTTTGACAAACAGTAGTCCCTTTACCTGGCCCCTGCAGTACCTTTGACAAACAGTAGTCCCTTTACCTGGCCCCTGCAGTACCTTTGACAAACAGTAGTCCCTTTACCTGGCCCCTGCAGTACCTTTGACAAACAGTAGTCCCTTTACCTGGCACCAGCAATACCTCTGACAAACAGTAGTCCCTTTACCTGGCCCCTGCAGTACCCTGCTAGCCTCACGTACTCTCATAATTCTTATGCTGCTGCACTACCTTATCCTGTACTCCTGTCTCCCTACATACATTCTATCACACCAAGCCGCACCATACATACTCAGCTGCCCTTTTGTGCACTCTTCGGCTCACCTTCCCCAACTGCCTCTGTTTTTTGAGCTAAAAATCTTCCTGTTGTTTCTGTTTCACTGCCTGTTCTTCTGGCTGGAGGGATTATATAGTGTTCTTTAAATCTTCACTAATGACGGCAAGGTTAAGACACACACACACACACACACACACACACACACACACACACACACACACACAGTATGTAAAAAAGAAGTCCCCACCAACATTAAAGGGAGCGAGAAGGCCTGAAGGTGGCCGATAATTTGACAACCTAGTCTTGCCAGCACAACACTAGCGGTCGCACCTCATTATGTAGGCGTCTGTGTCGCTCTGCTCTTGCCTGACACACACCCATATCTCAGTCCCTCGTACAATACGATCAGCGACAATTGACGGAATTACCAACAAAGCGAGCATAGAGCTGGACCGAATTGCACGATGGCAGCAGAAGTGGCGGATTCAAGCGAATCCCTTGAAATGCACAGTAACATATTTCCGTATTAAATCAGCCAACCCCCGCCCACTTTTTCTAAATTCGCGTGATCCCGATCGCGTTCCCATTCCTATTAGGAATACTTGCACCGTACTTGGTCTTACATACGACAAAAACTTCAAATTTCATCATCATATACGAGGCAAGGCAGGCGTGGCTGGCACTGCACTAACACAAATATACCGGTTCCGTAGTGCAGCATCTTCAACTAAATTTCATCTGTATAAAGCACTGATCAGACCACTGCTCACGTATTCACCGTTAAGTCTATCTCTTTCGGCCAAAAGCAACATTCTAAATTTACAGAGAGTTCAAAACAAAGCCATACGTTGGGCACTGAGCATACGGTGGGATGATTTTGTCACCAACATACACTCTCATGAACGCGTCAACATTCCACCCATCAACACTTACCTTCACCACCTACAACAAAAACAAATCACCAAACTCACCGACGTTCACACTGACTTCATCGACTTTTTCACCCGGATCACACCCCCCACACGACCTCTAGCCAACCTCTTCCACCCTGACGCAAGACCTGCACCAACCCCATTGTTCACTTAAGCACCAATAGTTTATTTATTACTGACCCTTTCATTAATTAACTTAGTTCACACCCAGCAACTCACTTAAGACTCTAAACCACCCCTACACCCATTATCAAGATCACGGCAGCCACGTAATAACCCGCCATCCTCATATCCAGCATCCTGCCTCAGACCCTGAACCACCCCTACACCCCCCATCAAGATCACGGCTACAGCCCAATACTCCCAAGAGAACCTACCCTGACTCCCCTTCCTTCACTCCTCCCCCCTAAATCCTCCCCTTTCCTTATCCCCCTATCCAAGCCCCCCAGGGCTACAACACCTTACCCTAACACCCGTATCCTAAATCCTACCCAGGCTTCTGGAGCCGGAAAAGATCAGATGAACCTGAGAGGCAGCCAATAAGCTAATGCTTGGCAGAGAAAGCCGTAGCTATTCACTCCTCCCGCCCTTAAGTAACAACACAGTGCACGTGCGAGGCCCCCTTCCCAACACCAAACACACACGTTGGGTTAAGCCCCGACACTCTTTCTCTTAGTCTAAATTCTTCCTCTTCTACTTAAAACACACACACACACACACACACACACACACACACACACACACACACATGCACTTTACACAATGCAACCAGGAACCAGAGCTCTCAGTAAGGCCGGGAGTTTAAACTAAGGCCTAGTTCCTGCCACCACGTGTCGTCGCCCTGGTTGCATAACACTCATCACATATACACAATCATTCTTTACCTTCCTTTCCCCCCCCCTTTTCTCTACGTCATTATTATTATTATTATTAGGTGGTCACTGAAGGCTGCGTCTGTCACCTGTGCCTTAATGCTACACTTCCACTCACCTCTCGTAGGCCAAGGCTATTTTTAGGTGGCCTTGGTACAGCCCACCATTTACCCTCCCCCTCCCCTCTCACTGTGTGTGTGTGTGTGTGTGTGTGTGTGTGTATCTGTGTGTGTGTGTGTGTGTGTGTGTGTGTGTGTGTGTGTGTGTGTGTGTGTGCACGCATTTATTATTATTATTATTATATTTCGACTTTATTTCCACACCACCTACTGTCTTTGCCAGAATTCACATGTTTCTTCATTGCGCTCAAAAATCTGTAACGCCCATATGCAACATCACTGCGCTCCATTAGAAACTTTCTTCCATCTACCTTAGCATATTTAAACCCGATCTTCTTCAGAACCTTTCTTAATGTTTCTCTGCTGCCGGGGTAGGAAAGGGTCTCTTTAATTTCTTCATGTATTTTTGCCAGTGTGGGTATCTCTTTCCTCTCGTAGGAACCGAGCACGGTTCGTCGTAGAACACCTTCATTAAATTCGTCAAAGAAATCAGCAATGGGTCTTGTGCGTTGCCGTTTCTTGGGAGACATAAATTCATTACTTTCTTCATTATCTCTTGCTTCTTTGCATATTCTTTTTATTGTTCTTTCGCTTACTTTTGTTGCCTCAGCTGTCCGGCAAGTAGCCTTTGATAAGCTGGTAATAAAATCCCCCTTCTCCTTCTCTCGCTGAAAATACTGGTTTACATTGTATATAACTCCTTTGGCTTGACTGTGCAGGTGTTTTGATTGAGGCTTTGGAGAGGCATCCATTGTCCTCGAGTGTGGAAGAATGAAGCGCGCAGAACAGGTCAGGTGGTGTGTATGCGTGCGTGCGTGTGTGTGTGTATGTTGTGTGTGTGCGTGCGTGTGTGTGACACTAATCTGACCCAAATCCGCCTCGAAAGACCTGGCAGCACAGCATGAGAAACTCTGCCAAGTTGTAGAAAGGTCTTTG
>NW_027643702.1:15000-22500 GCF_032717465.1 Coenobita brevimanus | reverse complement strand
TGAATGGTTTGATGTAGTTGCATGTGTGTGTGTGTGTGTGTGTGTGTGTGTGTGTGTGTGTGTGTGTTAGTTCACTACACGTCAAACGACTTTGGTTATACATAAGACGACGTGCTATTAAAGTTTGGGCACAACTATAATGCAATGTTCAATGAAGTCAACTACACTCATAATAACGCGACGCTTCGTCTCCTCTGTCTGTCTCCTTACCCTGCGTCTGTCTGTCTTCTATCTGTCTGTCTCTGTCTTCCTGTCCCTCTATTGCAAACCACAAACTTCTCAACTCTCCACAACGTCCTAGATTATCATTGTATCACGCAGTATATTATTTTTTCATTTTAAATGGCCCAAATTTTCGTCCTTTTGCAGCTTACTTCACATGGGTCATTGGCAGAAACGGACAACGCTACGGCTCTCTGTCCATACCACTTTTTTGTGACTTACATTTTCTAGCATTAATCTATTGCTACAACTCAGCATTCAGGTTGGAGGGATGGAAAATTTGGGCCAAGTTAGAGTAAAACGAGTACAGAATTAGCAGAAGCCAAATAGCATACCTTTGGAGGGTGCAGCGGGAACAAGGCAAGATCGCAGGAAGGAGGACAATGGAGGGAAATCCAGCAAATCCAAGCAACAGCCTATGAAGTGACGCCAACAACACTTGTGTCTCACACTCGGTTCAAACGCCCGTCCACTTTATCACTAAACACCTGTGGTTCTGAAGTATGATAAGAGAAAATCAAATAATAGTATAGACGTGATGTACTGATGCACTCTCTCCACGGAGTCTATCTCTGAGCTACTGTTTATTACTTGTTGATTACAAAGCTTCGAGAATGATGAGTCTCTGTCTCGGACACGACGGCTGACTGAACCTTTATCCTTGTCTTATACCCCTAACCTTTTACTGAATGCTGCAAATGTCGAATTGCTTCATCCTAACCTAATTCAGGTTCTAATGACAGAGATGATCTGGTTACATGACTTCCCCGCGCACCTTTTGTGACGCCACAGACTAAGTTGGGGTGGGCTTTCAGTTCAGAGAAAAGCAGTAAAATGGATGGGTAACTGCGAAAAACTGATCACTGTCCGCTGACTCTTCCTGCTCTGCTTTCCAGCGACAACGTTTCTCTGATTGTAAGGACTTGTACGGAATAGTTTACTCGAAATCTAAATTAAAAAATAGGATAATCTGCTGACTTTTTCCGATAATCTTGCTAACAGACAGGCAGGCAAACAAAGGCAGACAGATAGGCCGGCAGGCAGGCAGACAGGGAGACAGACTGGTAGACAGATATATAAACCGGGCCAAACACAGCTTCATCGGGCTTTCTCTGTTCGGTTTAATAACACCCCCTAGTAGCAGAAAAAAAGATAATTTTCTCGTCGCTTTTCTCATTACACATTTTGCTTTCAGCCATACTCGTACCAGATCACGTCAGTTAACAATGATATACGTATTTGGGGATTAATAAAGCTTTAGTTTCATTTTGTATATGAGAGAAAAAGGCAGTGAAAACACCAATAGTATCCCCTAACAGTCTGATACCAAAGCCTTCTCCCGTTCGCCTCTGCCTGGGTTTTTTCCTTAACCATTTTTTCCCCAAATGGAGCGTTGTGGCAGACTCCTGTATTTCATAAACTAACATTTTATTCATTCTACGTACAGTGTTCTTAAACGTGAACTGATTTTGTCGTATTGTGCTAGAATATTGCACGGTGAATCCACCGTGGTGCACAAGAAAGGATCTAGCTTGTGCATTTCTTGTGCACCACGGTGGATTCGCTGCCCTTGTGTTCACAACATCAGGTGGGATGGGTCCAGAGGCGAGCAGGTTCTCTCGAGACTGGCAGAGATTCTTTCTAAGAAGCGTCAACGTAAAGAGTATGGAGGGTGAGAGACTAACTAGGAGAATATATATGAATGAGGTGGAGGCGGGGAGGGGGAGGGAGAGACCGAGGAAGAGATGGAGGGATGGAGGAGAGATGTATATGAGAGGGAGGTGTAAGTTGGGGGGAGGGCAGCGAGATGGCAGGGGACAGGGCGACATGGAGACGATTTGTTTTTAGCCACTCCTTATGCGATGACGGCGTCTGGCTATAGATAGATATATAGATAGGAATAATATTAAAGATAAATATTAATCAGCATAATAAAAACAAGTATTGTATCTCGAACTGGAGCTCGGTGAACCATAGAAGCTTCGCATTCCGTCAGTCACCCTCTAACCGTGGGAGGAGGAGGACGCTCGAGCTGTGTGTCTATTCTGTGTTTAAATTGCTTGCCCATCTTGCCGAGATGAACAAAGGTAAGCGAGGATATTGTTCATCAGTTCTTTGATACTGCATGTGGAGGGATGGAGAGGAAGGGGGAGACCTAGGATGAGGTGGAGGGATGAAGTTGAGAGGTATATGAGGGAGGGGGGAGTGAGCTGGGAGAAGGTCAGTCAAATGGTGGGTGACAGAGCGACTTGGAGGCGTTTTGTCTGCTGCCACACTTTGCGGGATTAGGGCGTCGGGCTATAGATAGATAGAATAGAATAGAGGAGGCCGAGGGATGTGAAAAACCTCTGATCCTCCATCTTCTTATGCTTCAACTTGACATCAATCCATCAGAAATGCATCTACATAAACAAACACATACTAAATAGTTTTCCTCGCTGTCTTTACATACTATAATTTCCTCGTAGTAATTATCGTTGTTTATAGAGGGAGGGGAAAGTGCTATGACTCACTAGGATCCTTTGAGCAGTCCTTCATTTATGCAATAGGTCAACTCTGGAACTGTCTCCCTCTGTCTGTATTTCCTACTTCCTATGATCTCCAGTCTTTCAGACGCAGTGTGTCCAGGCATCTCGAAATAAACGGATCTTGAATTTGGCTCTCCTTTGTTTTGTTTTTTTTCTTCTTGGAAGGAACGGTTTGCGGGCTCCTGGCCTTTGGTTCCTTCTTCCTTGCATTAAAAAAAAAAATGAGAGGAGCATGTGGAGTTACATGGAGAAACAGACTGACAAATGAGGAAGTGAAGGAGCGTTGTGGTGTGGATGTGGATGTGATAGGAAGCGTTAGGAGAAACACACTGAGGTGGTTTGGTCATGTGGAGAGGATGGAGAGTGAGAGACTGACGAGTAGAGTGTATGTGAGTGAGGTGGAGGGGAGGAGAGGGAGGGGAAGGCCAAGGATGAGATGAAAGGATGGAGTGGAGAGGTATATGAGAGAGAGGGGTGTGAGTTGGGAGCAGGACAGTGAAAATGCGGGGGACAGGACGACATGGAGGCGATTTGTTTGTGGCCACTCCTTGCAAGATTGAGGCGTCTGGCAATAGATAGATAGCTAGATAGTTATTCGTTCTATCTATTTATCGCCAGTCGCCATAATACCGTATCTATCCATCTATCAATCTATCTATCGCCAGACGCCATAATCCCATATCTGTCCATCTATCTATCTATCGCCAGACACCATTATCCCGTATGTATCCATCCATCTATCTATCGCCAGACATCATTATCCCGTATCTATCTATCTATCTATCGCCAGACACCATAATCCAGTATCTATCTATCTATCGCCAGACACCATTATCCAGTATCTATCTATCTATCGCCAGACGCCATAATCCCGTATCTATCCATCTATCTATCTATCTGTCTATCGTCAGAAGCCACAGTCTCATATCAATCTATCTATCCATCCATCTATCCATCTATCGCCAGACGCAATAATCCCGTATCTATCTATCTATCTATCGCCAGACGCCATAATCCCGTATCTATCTATCTATCTATCTATCGCCAGACACCATAATCCAGTACCTATCGCCAGACGTCATAATCCCGTATCTATCTATCTATGTATCTATCGTCAGACGCCATAATCCCGTAAGGGGTGGGGGTTTGTCTTTGAGTTAGTTGTTTTACGGGGAGGGGCACTAACCCTCCGCCAACCCACTTGTTGACACAAAGGGAACACGTATGGGTTGGTTATATGGTTACCACCCAGCGTTGTAAATGGTTTCCTGGCTTACCGGAAACCATTAGGCTTGTCACTCAATGTAAAGCCACCTGTAAAGGAAAGAAGAGTAATAAAAGTGACAGGAATGATGGGAGAAATAGGAAGAGAAGAGGACAGACACAGATAAAGAATGATAAAGGTGAAGGAAGAAGTAGGCAGCACTACATCAAGTGAGTGGATGATGGTGAGAAATAGGAAGAGAGGAGAGCAGACACAGAAAAAGAATGATAAAGGTAAAGGAAGAAGTAGGCAGCACTACATCAAGCGAGTAGATGATGGTCGCCATCTTGAAATCACATCCATTAATCCTTGAAGTAGTCGGTCACCTTCAATATTTTGCTCAGTTGCCGCTGTGTTGGTCTCGTCATTACCGTATGTGTTGTGTCTTTGGCCTTCTCATATTTACACTGAGTTCGGCAGGTTCCTCGTGCTCCATCTCCTGTTTGGCTTTGTTGAGTGACATGTCTTGGTGCTGTGGAGGAGCCAAATAATGCCACTCCTCATGACATCACCAAATAATGCCACTCCTCATGACATCACCAAATAATGCCACTCCTCATGACATCACCAAATAATGCCACTCCTCATGACATCACCAAATAATGCCACTCCTCATGACATCATCAAATAATGCCACTCTTCATGACATCACCAAATAATGCCACTCCTCATGACAAACCTTCCCCCGGTGTTCTTTTGGCCCCTTGCACTGGTACCCTAAGTGCACCAGTGAAGGGTGTTGCCAGGACTGACGTGTGCACGGGTACTTAGCGTCACCCTCGTTGGATGGCAGCCAGACACTGCCCCTTACTGACGCTATGTTTATTATCATATTCTCTCAGTGGTAACACTTCCAAAATGGCTGGAGTGTCGTAACATGAGCACTCACCCCCTGCTGTGGTGGTAGGTGAACCTCTAGGTCACCCCAGTCCTCTGTGTTCAACCCAGCCACCTCCAGCCCCGTGTGTGCATTGCCTTACATGGCCGTGCACAGTAAACACCCTGGAATGTACTGGTATTGTGATGAGGAGGGGTGGACTGAGATGGTTTGGGTATTTGAGGAGGGTGGAGAATGACAGATGGGTGTAGAAAGTGAGAAGTGTGTTGGAATGATCTCCTGACTGAATGGCTACATTAGACTGATAGTGTTTGGTGGGAACAAAATCACTTTTATTACTGTGTGGCAACTACAGTATAAGTGCCATGTCCAGGCCAGCTGTACGGTGCTATCATAGCTTCGTTTTTCATCTCGTTTCGTTTATAAAGGCTCCATCCTACTTGCATGCATCGGCCTTGGTCACATAATGGCGGCTCTCCATGATGCTTGATCTCTGGCAGTCTTTCTATCCAGTCCCTTATCCCTGAGTTCACACTCATTGACCTCGCCCCAAGCTTTCTTCGGTCTGCTTCTCGCAACCCTAACCCTAATGTTCACACCTCTCACTTTCTGCTGCCTTATTACTTGGCAAATTATTAACGAGGCAAATGCTAAACACTTGCGGTCATATTAAAAGTGTTCAGGAACGACAAAAGCAATTCTTGCCGCAAATCGTGTATAGGTGAACAGTGAATGAGTTTGGCATAGTATGATGGCCAGCATCACTTCACGATTAGAAATTATAAACGGATGTAATCAATTCGTGCTTAGCCTCTCACTCTCCATCCCCCCAACTTACACCTCCCTCTCTCATACGTCTCTCTACACCATCCCTCTATCTCATCCTTGATCTCCCCCTCCTCTCCCCTCCTTCACTCCACTCACATACACTCTTTTATCGTGCAGGGATAGACTATCGAATGTATTAGGTACATGGTTAGTCACTTTATTATTTGTCGTGTGTAAACTTATGTCTTTATGTCGCTTAATTAGTTACAGTTTAGCATTTACTGAAGATTTATTTGGGTATTTTAATCATTTAACTTCAATACACACCAATCAGGACATGTTTTATTTCATGATTCATAGTACACCTGCTATACTCATAATACACGAGTATACCATAACATTTGTTCAACAATTACGTTTTCTTTCATTGTGTATTTTACGGTAACGCTGAGACAAATAAGGAAGTAAAGGAGCGTTGTGGTGTTGATGTGGATGTGGAGTTACGTGAAGAGACAGACAGACAAAAGAGTAGCGTAGAGTTGTTGATGTGGATATTGAGTCAGCGGAGACAGACAGACAAATGAGGAAGTAAAGGAGCGTTGTGGTGTTGATGTGGATGTGGAGTTACGTGAAGAGACAGACAGATAAAGGAGTAGCATTGAGTTGTTGATGTGGATATTGAGTTAGTGGAGACAGACAGACAAATGAGGAAGTAAAGGAGCGTTGAGTTGTTGATGTGGATATTGAGTTAGTGGAGACAGACAGACAAATGAGGAAGTAAAGGAGCGTTGTTTTGTTGATGTGGATGTAGAGTTGCGTGGAGAGACAAACAGACAAATGAGGAAGTGAAAAAGCGTTGTGTTGATGTGGATGTGGAGTTACGTGGAGAGGCAGACAGACAAATGAAGAAGTAAAGAAGCGTTGTGGTGTTGATGTGGATTGGGAGTTAACAGAGATAGAGAGACAATGAGGAAGTGGAAGGTTGTAGTGGTGTTGATGTGTATTTGGAGTTGTATGGAGAGACAGACAGACAAACGAGGAAGTAGAAGAGAGTTATGGTGTTAATGTGGATGTGGAGTTACGTGGAGAGACAGACGAACATATGAGGAAGTGAAGGAGCGTTGTGGTATTGATGTGGATGTGATTGAAAGTGTTGGGAGAAGTACTCTGAGATCATTTGGCCATGTGGAGATAATGGAGACTAAGAGACTGACTAGGAGAGTGTATGTGAGTGAGGTGCAGCATGAGAAAGGGAGAGGGAGGCCGAGGAAGAGGTGGAGGGATGTGGTGGTGAGAAGAAAGAGGAAAGTGTGAGCAGGAGGGAAGACAGACTGATGCTGAAGGACAAGATGACATGGAAGCTGTTTTTGGCAAAGCACTTCTTCGTGACTAGCATCATATGAGAGTTTATTTCACGTAGCTAAGTGGCAGAATAAGGCAATGCTTCGGCTTCACTTACATAGCACTTCTTAGTGACTAGCATCGTATTCCAGCTTTAATCTATTGTTATATCTCAGCAGTGATGACGGAGAATGGGCAATAAATACGATAATCATTTCGTTTCATTTTTTCTTTTAGTTTCGTTTCGTTTATAAAGGCTCCAACATGCATGCGTCAGCCTTAGTCACCTAATGGCTGTTCTCCATGCTGCTCGATCTCTGGCAGCCTCCTTGTTCAATCCCTTATGATCTCGTCTCAAGTCTTTTTCGGTCTGTCTCTCGCAACCCAACCCCCAACATTAACACTTTTCACTTTCTGCACCCAATAGTCATCCCCCGTCCTCTCCACATGCCCAAACCATCTCAGTCTACCCCTCCTCATCACAGCACCAATACACTCCAGTCCCATCCTTCCTCCCAAACCATCCCAGTTTATCCCTC
>NW_027643702.1:2500-10000 GCF_032717465.1 Coenobita brevimanus | reverse complement strand
AAGATCGAGGAATGTAAGAGGTCTCTGTGGTAAGAAATTAAGGAGAAAAGTGTCGTGGGTGTTGGCGGAGCATTGCGGTGAGATGTGCAGGCACACGCATGACTGTACACACACACACACACACACACACACACACACACACACACACACACACACACACACACACACACACACATTACTCTCTAATGGAACATGCTGGTGGAAAAATGTGTGTATGTAACTGGTGGTGTGAGAGGTTGCCATGGTAACACACAGGCACCTCCCACTAGTCAACCAAAGACTTCCTTAGCGATATATTTTTGGACAAGGCTGATTAACATCCTTTTGTACGTTTTGTATGCAGATTATGGTAAAGCTTGAAGTATTTATACAGCACAGTAGGAGAGCAAGGTGTAATAAGCAAAATAAATAGCTAAGGAAGAGGTGCTAGGGAGTTGTAGAATGAGTTTATAGCTGTAATTTTTACCAGAGCGTTCCATTAATACATCCATTATATTCCGGATCAAAGACTTTTATCACTGGAATGAATCTTTGTCTCAAAATACGTTATATGGGACACTATTCACCAGCCTCATGTTATCAATGGTGAAGGATGCTCATGCACAATATAATTATTGAAGACTAACTTAGTGTCACGTGGAAGGCTTATATATTCCCGATTCATAATCTAAACATAGTCTACCCCGTAACCGTTCTCTTATATCCCGTTCTGCCTTATCTCGCTTGTGCACTAGATGGCGTGAAGGTAATGGCCTCGCAGTTTTAACGTTGAGTCGTTACTCCGTATCTTTTCTCCTCCGTGGAGTCGAGTACTTCATACTGATATTCATGCTTTCGTGAAGCTGTGGTGCTTCATTCAGAGTCGAGGTGAAATAAACCTGCATGAAATTAGTTAGTTAACCAGGAGCAATGGGACGTGAATAACCTTGCACGGCGCTAGACCAGAGTCCATACGTGAGGGAGCAAGTTGGATAAATTAGTGACTGATGTTAGAGGACATCGACAGTGGATCCAGCCGTTGAACTAAAGCTTGATGTATCTAGTGGGAAGGTGGTAGTCGGATATTAACCATTTATGAAGGTATGTTCTATATTTACTACATGTACAGCTTTATTTTGGACTTAAATTTGATAGTGATAGTTTTAAGAATAGGTGATAAGAGTGATTTGAGTGACACTGGTGGTTGAATATTTGTAAATCTGCATTTAATTCATGTGTACAGCTGAAATGTTTATGTATATATTAATCATTGCTACGACAGCCACATATAGAGGGAGGTGGTTTTTGTTTTGGGGGTTGTTCGTAGGAAAGTGCTGGGCTGTAGCAATAACGACGAGTGGGGTAGGTCATCCAGGGAGTGGGTACGGTTTGGTGGGAATTGGCTAGTAGTGATGAGAGGCGCGGTGCAGCATAGCCCCTTCCCTTGTCCCCTGTATTTTTCCATATCGTGGAGCAGTGGCTTTAAACTGCAAGATTAAGGACTGACAACGGGGTTAGTTAGATTTATAGGTACTTTTACATCAAGGTATTGACGAAAATAAAGAAATCGTGAGGGAAATTGGTGTGGTTATATTGAAAAGTGACCTGTGTTCGTCACTTGCTTCACTTTTTCATTTTATTAGTTATGTATTTACCGTCACGTTTCGTGGCTAGCCTTTGATAGCTTGTTCAGTTCATGTTGTACTGTTGCTGGTCTGTTTTGACAGTGAACCTTAGTGTGTGTGTGTGTGTGTGTGTGTTTTAAGTAATGATCAATTTCTGTTCTACTAGCATTTTTCCACCATATTCTCTCCTACACCCTGACCCTCTGACCCCCATATCCACATTATGTCCACCATATTGGGTCGGTGGCTGGCACAATGTTGACTCTTCACTACACTTAATTACTGCCTCCATTGTTTTGGTACCTGCAGTATTAGTCTGCAATTTTTTCCAATCCGTCAGCTCTGATTGAATAGGGTTTTGGTCAATTAAATCGTCTGTGGTTTGTTCGTGTCGTTCTGGGAGGGTTACATAAAACTGTCATTAACTCCTTGAGGAAAAATCATGAACATTTATTGGTTTATTAAACCAGCAATGTCTAGCTGACCAGACTCCAATTGGAGCCAAGCAACCGCCCCTGCAGGGTGGTTCGTCTTGACTAAGTCATGACATTAAATTCCTAAAAATTAGCGTATTATTTGTGCAGAACTAAGCTAATTCTTTCTTACGTCGTCCAACAAGTGGTTTCTTCATGCAGTGTATGTTTCGTTCAATGTTTACAAGATTTAATTGCTTATCATTGCTTCGTCTGGGATCGAATAGAAATAGTTTTCCTCAGTTTTCATTCGTATTCCACTTATCTCGTAATTAAGAGGAATGAGTATGGCTGAGAGGAATGAGTGGCTGAATGTCTGAAACACATTACACATTACATTTTACCAAAGTGTATTAATAATGCTTTAAACTCCACATGTGCCGTGGCTGCTCAGTCGAGTTGAGAAGACTGGTGAGTGGACGATGATGTCACTGCCAAACCAACGTGACCTGGATGGGTGAGAGGTCTCGGTAAAAGCAGTAGCCGGCACACAGCACTCACGGACACATCCCCGCCTCATTTCATTCTCTCTCGCCCCTCTCATACCGTCTACTTCAAGAATTCCAGACTATCGATGCAATTACCATCTCAGCAAGTGGCCTACCGCAGCCGCAGACAGCAGCAGTTTGTGGGAGCAGAGAAGGCTGAGCAAGGCGCCTATAGTGCAGTGAAATTTGACTAACGTGTGGCCATAAAAATCCTTGTGAACCCATTAAGTTGTATGGATATGGAAAAAATGTGGAGAATATAGAAAGTGTGGTGGGATATAAAGTGGAAGATATAAGAAATTGCTAAGGACATAGGAAATAAAGGATAAGTGAACAAAGTTAGTAGAAGAAAGTAGTAAGGTATGGCCAGGAAATATTTTGGAAGAAATTGAGAATAACTATGGATTTAGCTAATGAAAATAGCTATGTGGAGTAGACTACAAGTTGTCATACACCGTACACTTTACACAGTCATTCTCAGTTAATGTAGTTTTACGTGTGTATTGGGTGTGAATGTATTTACTTTGTAAATCAATACTGTTCTTTCACTTTCCTTAACCTATGCAGACTTACACAACTGTTGTCACTTATAAAAGGGGGGCCTGATTTGAGGAATATTGCATGTGTGGCGGGTAGAGTAATTCTTGAGACATGACTTTCCCATGCTTTGAAGTGATATTCTCCTGCAGCAGACGACGCCCCGCCATAACAAGGCAGTGGGAAGAGTATCGGTTTATTACCTGGATAAATGTCTCATTTAGAACTGGACTTTTTTAACAGGGGCACCATAGTCTGCTGCACATCGGCCTGTTATGTGGGTGTATGGTTACCACTCAGCGTTGCATATGGTTTTCTGGGTAACGGGGAACCATTGGGCTTGTTACGTGATGCACTCGCCTGAAGTGGGTAGAATAATAGACAGGAAGGATGAAAGATACAGGAAGAGGAGGACTGAAACAAAGAAGTAGGCAGCACTACAGGAGAGTGGATGTTGTTGCCACCTCTACCTATCGGCATGTTAGAGTATAATAAAACTGGTGTCACTGTTAATAAGTATAATTTCATCTCTATAACCTTCTCCCGGAGAGGGTATATAAGCTGTCAGTTCAGATTGGGGTCCTAAACTTTTGAAATGCATAAAAACTTAGGCGTTAATATTCCTAATTTTCAGAGGAAGGACGTTCTTTGAGACTAACCCATTCCGGTGTTTCTATAAAGTGAAAAAATTGCCCTGTAGTAAGACGAGGCTTAGTCTAGGCAATGATGTTAACCCCTTCAAAAGCATGACATTTTCTAATTTACATGTCTCAAAATTATTTAACTTCATCTTTGGCTTTTTTTTTTTTTCTTTTCAATTTTCTGTTGTAAAAGGCTTGCCGGTTTCTGGCCATTAGTTCCTTCTTCCCTGCCTGAAAAAAATAGAGGGGGTTAATGAAGGCTATATCTACGACTATATATAAGAACTACAGTCCGAAGAGTCTCTAAAGTCTTTTAGGGACAGCGTGAATAATTTGTCATAAGATTGAAAGGGGTAAGCATTATTGTTTTAATATTACAGGCGCCCTGGGTTTGTTAGGACGCTGATATACAGAGGGAATTTCGTAGCCAAAATATCGAGGAACCAATAGAGAATGATTCCAACAGAGCTTGATGCTTAGAGGAAAACAGGTCACGAATACCGGCATGGGTGAGATGGGCAGCTGTCAAAAATAGCGACGTGAAAGGGGAGAGCAAGGAGGGGGGAGGGAGGGGGGAAATGGAGAGCGATGGAAGCCGAGGGAGAGATGGAGGGAGAGGGAGAGAAATGGAGGGATGGGGAGATGGAGGAAAGGAGGTTGAAGGGTGGCATATGGATGTATGGGGGGGGTGTTATAGAAATGCGTGTGTTCATGGGCGCCAAGGGTGGCAGTACGGTACGGTACGGAAAAAATATAATTCCGATAGTTTAAAAACACCGCACCGTAGTTTCGTTGCATAATAAAGAACCGTACCGTACTGGTGCGATAACATGACATTTCGTTCCGAACTTTCGTACCTAATTTCGTACTGTACGTCTGCCATTACGTTTCTGTGAAAATTAATCGATAATATAAATTATTTTTGCAAGCAATTCCTCGTCCAGTTTCAATACTCACTTATTATATTTGTGTTTTTTGCTGTTAGTGGAAATTATATTTATTGTGTGTGTGTGTGTGTGTGTGTGTGTGTGTGTGTGTGTGTGTGTGTGTGTGTGTGTGTGTGTGTGTGTGTGTGTGTGTGTGTGTGTGTGTGTGTGTGTGTGTGTGTGTGTGTGTGTGTGTGTGTGTGTGTGTGTGTGTGTGTGTGTGTGTGTGTGTGTGTGTGTGTGTGTGTGTGTGTGTGTGTGTGTGTGTGTGTGTGTGTGTGTGTGTGTGTGTGTGTGTGTGTGTGTGTGTGTGTGTGTGTGTGTGTGTGTGTGTGTGTGTGTGTGTGTGTGTGTGTGTGTGTGTGTGTGTGTGTGTGTGTGTGTGTGTGTGTGTGTGTGTGTGTGTGTGTGTGTGTGTGTGTGTGTGTGTGTGTGTGTGTGTGTGTGTGTGTGTGTGTGTGTGTGTGTGTGTGTGTGTGTGTGTGTGTGTGTGTGTGTGTGTGTGTGTGTGTGTGTGTGTGTGTGTGTGTGTGTGTGTGTGTGTGTGTGTGTGTGTGTGTGTGTGTGTGTGTGTGTGTGTGTGTGTGTGTGTGTGTGTGTGTGTGTGTGTGTGTGTGTGTGTGTGTGTGTGTGTGTGTGTGTGTGTGTGTGTGTGTGTGTGTGTGTGTGTGTGTGTGTGTGTGTGTGTGTGTGTGTGTGTGTGTGTGTGTGTGTGTGTGTGTGTGTGTGTGTGTGTGTGTGTGTGTGTGTGTGTGTGTGTGTGTGTGTGTGTGTGTGTGTGTGTGTGTGTGTGTGTGTGTGTGTGTGTGTGTGTGTGTGTGTGTGTGTGTGTGTGTGTGTGTGTGTGTGTGTGTGTGTGTGTGTGTGTGTGTGTGTGTGTGTGTGTGTGTGTGTGTGTGTGTGTGTGTGTGTGTGTGTGTGTGTGTGTGTGTGTGTGTGTGTGTGTGTGTGTGTGTGTGTGTGTGTGTGTGTGTGTGTGTGTGTGTGTGTGTGTGTGTGTGTGTGTGTGTGTGTGTGTGTGTGTGTGTGTGTGTGTGTGTGTGTGTGTGTGTGTGTGTGTGTGTGTGTGTGTGTGTGTGTGTGTGTGTGTGTGTGTGTGTGTGTGTGTGTGTGTGTGTGTGTGTGTGTGTGTGTGTGTGTGTGTGTGTGTGTGTGTGTGTGTGTGTGTGTGTGTGTGTGTGTGTGTGTGTGTGTGTGTGTGTGTGTGTGTGTGTGTGTGTGTGTGTGTGTGTGTGTGTGTGTGTGTGTGTGTGTGTGTGTGTGTGTGTGTGTGTGTGTGTGTGTGTGTGTGTGTGTGTGTGTGTGTGTGTGTGTGTGTGTGTGTGTGTGTGTGTGTGTGTGTGTGTGTGTGTGTGTGTGTGTGTGTGTGTGTGTGTGTGTGTGTGGTAATTGATCTAACATTTGATTTACATTCATATGGCAATGGGATTAAATAAAATTAAAATTACTGACTTGGATTGTAGTAGAATTTTCTGTGAAAAATTGTGTTTAAATCAGACTATGATAAAACTCAACCACTTAACAGGTCAAGTAGCAATGCTGCAGCCGGCCCTACAGTAAATACCTAATCCAAATCATTATTTATATACTATTGTATAATCAAATCTATAAATTAATCACTTAACTCTCAGTAGGCCTACAGTGGGCAAGGAATATACGAGATACGTACAGCAAAAACAAAATGTCAGATAATAGAAATATACTGTATATAATAATAACCATTATCATATGCTTCTCGTAATTACTTACATGTCTCTCCCATCTAAAAGTAAACACTATTCTATGTAAATAAATTCTTGAACAGAAATATTACCTTATAAGTCTGTAACACACACACACACACACACACACACACACACACATACACACACACACACACACACACACACACACACACACACACACGCTAAAACATAAGGTTATATCTTAAAACATTGGTCAGGGAAACAATTAGGTTATCCTATCTACAAGTCAGTATTTGTCATCTGGATTATTCTGGACAGTGGACAGTCACATTGGAATAATTAAGCACGGCAATGGGCAATGGAAAAAGGCACGGAAAAAACAGGAATTTCGTACCGTACCGTACTTAAAGAAATGTCGTACCGTAATTTGGCACCGTTCTTACTGGTGAAAAAATACCATACCGTACCTACAGTACCGTCCCGTCCCGTCCCGTCCCGTACTTTTGGGGCGCAAACGTGTGTGTGTGTGTGTGTGTGTGTGTGTGGAGGGGGGAGGGGAGAGGAAGAGGAGGAGGAGGAATTATAGAGGAAAGAGTACATAAAGAGAAGAATGCTAGAGAGGTGGGCGGCAGAATGTGGAAAGGAGCAGAGAGGAGAAAGAAAAGATGAAGTTAAGGGGTATATGGAAAAGAGAATGGAAAAGAGAGGGTTACATGAGAGAGAGGGGAGAGAGAAAGAGAAACAACAGGAAAGGGAAGGAAAAAAAGAAAGCAAAAAGGGAAAAAGAGGGAGATGAAAGGGGGAAAGGAGGTAGGATACAGGAAAGAACACAGACGACATAAGAAAGAGGAAGTGTAAGGAGATGTCGAAAAGAGAAGAAGAGGGAAAGAAATACACGGGGAAAAGGGAAAGAAGGGAGAGAAAGAGAAGTGAGAAAGAAAAGAGAAAAACGTGAAAGAAAAGATAAAGGGAAAAAAGGAGGGAAAGGAGAGAGGAAAGGAGAGAAGAGAGGAAAGGAGAGAAGACAGGAAAGAAGAGACACGAAAGTGGGAGGAGAGAAGAGAAAGAGAGGAGGAAAGAAGAAAAGAGAAGGGTGGTGAGAAAATTGATTGAGGTGTAAAGTGGGGAAGCGATTAGAGAGAGAGA
>NW_027643701.1:12500-52212 GCF_032717465.1 Coenobita brevimanus | reverse complement strand
TCACCTAACCCAGTCTAATTGTATTTAACCTCACAATCTCACATAACCTCCCCATACTTAACATAACCTATTTTGGAAGCAGCCAAAACTTCATCTAACCCTACCTAATCCTACCCAGTCTCACTTAACCATACCATACCCGACCTAACCCAACTCAGTCAAGCCTCAAATGACCTAATCCAACCGAACCTAACCCAGCCTAACCTAACCAAATAAAAACCCAACCCAAAACCTATCAAAACCGACGTATTCTAAAGCAATCTAACCTAATCCGTCTATATCTAGTCGATCTGAACCCAACCCAACCAAAAATTACCTAATCAGACCAAACCCTGCCCAAAGTGACCTAACCTAACTTTCGATCGGCTATTAATTCGCTTGTAAATTTTGCTGCCTGAAAGAAAGTCTACGGGTGTCACATTCCAAGTTTCTGTCTCTAGATTTTCTATGTGCACTACTGTAGTATGAGAGAGAGAGAGAGAGAGAGAGAGAGAGAGAGAGAGAGAGAGATAGTGTGTGTGTGTGTGTGTGTGTGTGTGTGTGTGTGTGTGTGTGTGTGTGTATGAGTGTGGGTTTGGCGATGCGTGTGTGCAAGAGATAGAAAAACCCAACTGTCGGTGTGAACCAAAAGGCAGGAGTGGCCACATAAAGAATTTTCATGTACACCATTGGGGCTCCTACCACGTGATGATTCATAGGCTACGCCTTAAAGCCATCAGACGTAAGTGATACCGTTATAGGAGATCCCTGGCCACAGCAGACCTACTTGCCACAGCAGACCTACTCCCAACAGCAGACCTACTCCCCACAGCAGACCTACTCCCCACAGCAGACCCACCCTCACAGCACACTCAGGCATATGTGTAGCTCTGGTGAGCTAGAACAGTAAGTGCTTCCGTTATACAAGACCCCTGGCCATTGGAATCCTTCTCTACTCCAGTGTATGCCTGGTGTGATAAAGCTGGTTCCTGCAGCCTTTAAGATAAGTACATATGAAGTGCCATTGAAAAGAGGTGTAGGTGCTGCCTCGTTTGTATCTTCATAGTGTTCCACCAGGTCGTCGGCAGATGTCTAGGATGCTACTGTGAGAAACATCGAGATCAATGGTTCATCCTGTTACAACATTCCTTATACCTGGCCCCTGCAGTACCTTTGACAAACAGTACTCCCTTTACCTGGCCCTTACAGTACTTTATTGACCTGGTCCCCACAGTACCTTTCACAGCAGTCCCTTTACCTGGACCCTGCAATACCTTTGACAAACAGTAGTCCCTTTACCTGGCCCCTGCAATACCTTTGACAAACAGTAGTCCCTTTACCTGGCCCCAGCAATACCTTTGACAAACAGTAGTCCCTTTACCTGGCCCCTGCAGTACCTTTGACAAACAGTAGTCCCTTTACCTGGCACCAGCAATACCTTTGACAAACAGTAGTCCCTTTACCTGGCCCCTGCAGTACCCTTCTGTCTACCACCACACTGCTAGCCTCACGTACTCTCATAATTCGTATGCTGCTGCACTACCTTATCCTGTACTCCTGTCTCCCTACATACATTCTATCACACCAAGCCCCACCATACATACTCAGCTGCCCTTTTGTGCACTCTTCGGCTCACCTTCCCCAACTGCCTCTGTTTTTGAGCTAAAAATCTTCCTGTTGTTTCTGTTTCACTGCCTGTTCTTCTAGCTGGAGGGATTATATAGTGTTCTTTAAATCTTCACTAATGACGGCAAGGTTAAGACACACACACACACACACACACACACACACACACACACACACAAATGTATATTCAATGGCGTATGCACTTAAGTGCCACTTAAGTGCTAATTAGGTTCCACTTAAGTGCCACTCACGTTTTTTTTTTCTTTTTTTTTTACGTGTCCGACTCTGGGCAAAGGCTTCAGGGCCTATTTCTTGGAGGCAGTGACCTATTCCAAGGCCCAGTAGTCCTCCTACACCTCCACATGTCACCACTTCGGCGCTAACACCCACTCGGTAGAAAGTTAAATTTTTGGTGGTGAGTCGCCAAAAACATTTGCTGTTCACTGTTCATGGGACTAGGTTTAAATGCGCGCCAATGTCTTCCCATTCTACATGAGATATACGTACTGTATAGAGGTTCTTTATTTTTCTAACGTATGCTTAAACAGTACAGTATATTTATCCTTTTGCTGCATGTGCTGTGTTAGTACCAGTGATGTTCGTGTTCTGTTCATTCTTGAATGCCTTGTTACTGTAGAACAAACTCGTACGAACAGTTAAAGACTAAAATGAACGAAATAGCACTCAAAATATCGTCTGAAATAAAATAAAACATGAGTATCAATATTTACGAGAAGGCGCGCTGATGGAGCGCGCCTGGTCTTTTTTACGCTGTGTACGGTGTTAGTGATCGTGATGTTGGCTGTTTGCTCATTATTTTATACTCATTTTATTGCAGGACAAACACTTACGAAGAAAAAGAGACTAAAATGAATAAAATAGCACGAAAAATAACGTCGATAATACAGTATACAGTACACATCTACACCAGCTGCCTATGTTTTTTTCAGATGTTATTGTTCATTGTGTTATTGTATTGGTAATGCTGTATTCCGTTCAACCTTAAATGCATGTAGCCTTATAGAAAATCACACTGAGAACAATATGATACGTAAATGAATAATGTAGCACGAAAAATAAGGCCAGAAAAAGGAATAGTATAAACAAATGTGAAAAATTACGCGATGCCTGGCAACCCCGGCTGACCTTGACGTGTACAGGGGCGTAGAGGAACGATGAAAGAAGAGAGAGTTGAAAATAGAGAATGCTTACTAGGTTAATGGAGGAGGAGGAGAGGAGAGAGATAAGCAAGGAGGAGAAGGTTGGAGCTGACTGAGACAAGAAAAAAAGACGATAAAGAGATTTAAAAAACAGAACGAAATGATGCAAAAAATTTAGGTTCTGTAATTCCTCTCATGCCTTCGTCATTGTGCCGTTGTTTATCGTTCAGTGTCTTTATTTGTTTCACCCCCCCCCTCTCTCTCTCTCTCTCTCTCTCCTGTAATCCTTCCCCCCCCACAACCCTCTCTCCCCTTCCTTTCTCTCTCTCTAATCGCTTCCCCACTTTACACCTCAATCAATTTTCTCACCACCCTTCTCTTTTCTTGGTTTCTCCTCTCTTTCTCTTCTCTCCTCCCACTTTCGTGTCTCTTTCCTCTCTTCTCTCCTTTCCTCTCCTCTCTCCTTTCCCTCCTTTTTTCCCTTTATCTTTTCTTTCACGTTTTTCTCTTTTCTTTCTCACTTCTCTTTCTCTCCCTTCTTTCCCTTTTCCCCGTGTATTTCTTTCCCTCTTCTTCTCTTTTCGACATCTCCTTACACTTCCTCTTTCTTATGTCGTCTGTGTTCTTTCCTGTATCCTGCCTCCTTTCCCCCTTTCATCTCCTCTTTTTTCCCTTTTGCTTTCTTTTCCTTCCCTTTCCTGTTGTTTCTCTTTCTCTCTCCCCTCTCTCTCATGTATCCCTCTCTGTTCCATTCTCTTTTCCATATACCCCTTAACTTCATCTTTTCTTTCTCCTCTCTGCTCCTTTCCACATTCTTCCTTCCACCTTCCTTGCATTCTTCTCTTTATGTACTCCTTCCTCTATAATTCCTCCTCCTCCTCTTCCTCTCCCCTCCCCCCTCCACACACACACACACACACACACACACACACACACGTAGGCGCCCCAAAAGTACGGGACGGTACTGTAGGGAAGTACGGTACGGTATGGTATTTTTTTCACCAGTAAGAACGGTGCCAAATTACGGTACGACATTTCTTTAAGTACGGTACGGTACGAAATTCCTGTTTTTTCCGTGCCTTTTCCGTACCCATTGCCGTGCTTAATTATTCCGATGTGACTGTCCACTGTCCAGAATAATCCAGATGACAAATACTGACTTGTAGATAGGATAACCTAATTGTTTCCCTGACCAATGTTTTAAGATATAACCTTATGTTTTAGCGTGTGTGTGTGTGTGTGTGTGTGTGTGTTACAGACTTATAAGGTAATATTTCTGGTCAAGCTATAATTAACATATAATAGTGTATACTTTTTGATGGGAGACATGTAAGTAATTACGAGAAGCATATGATAATGGTTATTATATACAGTATATTTCTATTATCTGACATTTGTTTTGCTGTACGTATCTCGTATATTCCTTGCCCACTGTAGGCCTACAGAGTTAAGTGATTAATTTATAGATTTGATTATACAATAGTATATAAATAATGATTTGGATTAGGTATTTACTGTAGGGCCGGCTGCAGCATTGCTACTTGACCCGTTAAGTGGTTGAGTTTTATCATAGTCTGATTTAAACACAATTTTTCACAGAAAATTCTAGTACAATCCAAGTCAGTAATCCTTAATTTTATTTAATCCCATTGCCATATGAATGTAAATCAAATGTTAGGTCAATTACCACACACACACACACACACACACACACACACACACACACACACACACACGTAGGCGCCCATGAACACGCATTCTACAACATCCCCCCCCCCAATCTGTATGCCACCCTTCATCCCCCCCCACACACACGTACACACACACAAACACACACACACACACACACACACACACACACACACACACACACACACGTAGGCGCCCATGAACACGCATTCTACAACATCCCCCCCCCCCAATCCGTATGCCACCCTTCATCCCCCCCACACACACGTACACACACACACACACACACACACACACACACACACACACGACTATATTGAAATGGGGAGAGTCGGACGGGAAAGGGAGTGGGGAAAGTGAAAGGGGAGTGGGGGGAGTAGGCAGAGTGGACGTGGGAAAGGATTGCAGAAAATGAGAGAGGGTGTGAGGAGTGTGAGAGGGGAATGGGGAGAGTGGGGAGAATGAGAGGGGAGTGGGGAGAGTGGCAGTGGAAGGGGAGTGGGAAGAGACTGCGGAAAATGAGAGAGGAATGGGGAGAGTAGGTCAGTGGGTAGAAAGTAGGTTCAGACGGAGGGTACCACAGCTATAGTGACGTTTGATGACTTTCCTTGGAGCAGCAGAGAGAGAGAGAGAGAGAGAGAGAGAGAGAGTATGTGTGTGTGTGTGTGTGTGTGTGTGTGTGTGTGTGTGAGTGTATACGTAGTTACTCTTATGCCTGTTCACAATCGTGTGTGTATTAAAAATAACTGTCATGAAAAAAATCCCTTCTTATGGCCAAGATTTATTTTTATCTGCTAAGGTTTGACCAGCTTTTCTGGATCGAAACGTGTGTGTGATCCCCCTCCCCCCCCTCTCTCTTCTCTCTCTCTCTCTCTCTCCGTCATTACCTACAGCTAAAGACAAAAACACAGACACATTATATTCACTACAGTGCTTTTCCCTGCCTCACCCTGGCTCTGCCTCCCTCTCTCTGCTTTTTCCCACCCGTTTCTGCCTTTCCCTGCCAGTCTCTGCCTCACCCTTCCTCAGTGTACGTGTGTGAATTTGTATGTGTGTGTGTGTGTGTAAGTTTGTGTAATTATGTGCCTGTGGGTGTATGTGTCTCACCACAATGCACCGCTAGACACCCACTCCACCCCACCACCAAACACCTTCTTCATTTCTTCCCACAGAAAACTTTAATATTCATGGATCATTTTCAAAAATCAAGTTCGAGTATGTTTTACCGTATTGTGATAAAAAAAAAAAAAACTGCAATATTGGGATCAGATATGAGTACAGAGATGTTTTATATAAAGTGCGAGACTCAGTGGGCAATACGTATGGTGTTAGCTTGGCTGGTGCAGGGCATCTGTGTTACCATGGCAACCTGTCCACCTCACAACACACACACACACACACACACACACACACACACACACACACACCTCTATCAGCAAGGCCCATCATAGAATACTTGTGTTTGTGTATGCGTGTGTGTGTGTGTGTTAGTTCACTACACGTCAAACGACTTTGGTTATACATAAGAAGACGTGCTATTAAAGTTTGGGCACAACTATAATGCAATGTTCTATGAAGTCAACTACACTCATAATAACGCGACGCTTCGTCTCCTCTGTCTGTCTCCTTACCCTGCGTCTGTCTGTCTTCTATCTGTCTGTCTCTGTCTTCCTGTCCCTCTATTGCAAACCACAAACTTCTCAACTCTCCACAACGTCCTAGATTATCATTGTATCATGCAGTACATTATTTTTTCATTGTAAATGGCCCAAATTTTCGTCCTTTTGCAGCTTACTTCACATGGGTCATTGGCAGAAACGGACAACGCTACGGCTCTCTGTCCATACCACTTTTTTGTGACTTACATTTTCTAGCATTAATCTATTGCTACAACTCAGCATTCAGGTTGGAGGGATGGAAAATTTGGGCCAAGTTAGAGTAAAACGAGTACAGAATTAGCAGAAGCCAAAGAGCATACCTTTGGAGGGTGCAGCGGGAACAAGGCAAGATCGCAGTAAGGAGGACAATTGAGGGAAATCCAGCAAATCCAAGCAACAGCCTATGAAGTGACGCCAACAACACTTGTGTCTCACACTCGGTTCAAACGCCCGTCCACTTTATCACTAAACACCTGTGGTTCTGAAGTATGACAAGAGATAATCAAATAATCGTGTACACGTGATGTACTTATGCACTCTCTCCACGGAGTCTATCTCTGAGCTACTGTTTATTACTTGTTGATTACAATGCTTCGAGAATGATGAGTCTCTGTCTCGGACACGACGGCTGACTGAACCTTTATCCTTGTCTTTTACCCCTGACCTTTTACTGAATGCTGCAAATGTCGAATTACTTCATCCTAACCTAATTCAGGTTCTAATGACAGAGATGATCTGGTTACATGACTTCCCCGCGCACCTTTTGTGACGCCACAGACTAAGTTGGGGTGGGCTTTCAGTTCAGAGAAAAGCAGTAAAATGGATGGGTAACTGCGAAAAACTGATCACTGTCCGCTGACTCTTCCTGCTCTGCTTTCCAGCGACAACGTTTCTCTGATTGTAAGGACTTGTACGGAATAGTTTATTCAAAATCTAAATTAAAAAATAGGATAATCTGCTGACTTTTTCCGATAATCTTGCTAACAGACAGGCAGGCAAACAAAGACAAACAGATAGGCCGGCAGGCAGGCAGACAGGGAGACAGACTGGTAGACAGATATATAAACCGGGCCAAACACAGCTTCATCGGGCTTCCTCTGTTGGGTGTAATAACACCCCCTAGTAGCAGAAAAAAAGATAATTTTCTCGTCGCTTTTCTCATTACACATTTTGCTTTCAGCCATACTCGTACCAGATCACGTCAGTTAACAATGATATACGTATTTGGGGATTAATAAAGCTTTAGTTTCATTTTGTATATGAGAGAAAAAGGCAGTGAAGACACCAATAGTATCCCCTAACAGTCTGATACCAAAGCCTTCTCCCGTTCGCCTCTGCCTGGGTTTTTTCCTTTAACCATTTTTTCCCCGAATGGAGCGTTGTGGCAGACTCCTGTATTCCATAAACTAACATTTTATTCATTCTACGTACAGTGTTCTTAAACGTGAACTGATTTTGTCCTATTGTGCTAGAATATTGCACGGTGAATCCACCGTGGTGCACAAGAAAGGATCTAGCTTGTGCATTTCTTGTGCACCACGGTGGATTCGCTGCCCTTGTGTTCACAACATCAGGTGGGTTGGGTCCAGAGGCGAGCAGGTTCTCTCGAGACTGGCAGAGATTCTTTCTAAGAAGCGTCAACGTAAAGAGTTCTGTTATGGCCTGGATGAGGTGTCAACTGTCCTACTCCCTGGTGAGGTGTGCACTGTTATGCCTCAGGGGCACCAAATCATCAGCCCTCAGGCCTGTCTCTCTGGCAGGTATGGATTACGAAGCTACTGTGACTGAGTCACACTGACCAGCAACTCCAATAGATTAAAGTTTTTGTTGACACTGTAATACAAAAAAATCTAGTAGTAATAAAGTCTTTTGTGGTTGGTGGGGCACTCCCCATCCACTCACTCGATGTAGTGCTGCTCTCTGGTGCCTGCCCTTTGCTCCCTTCCTTCCTTCTTTCCATCCTTCCTCATGTCTTTTTCTCCTTCATTCTTTCCTCTTCCTTCTGTCTACGGGTGACTATATACTGAGTGACAAGCCACATGATTTCCTGTGCACCAGAAAACCATTTACTACGCTGGGTGGTAACCATATAACCAAATTATGGCGCCTGGTGGTTTAGTGAGCAATTTAGGCTCTCCAATCGGACTCAACCTGTGCAGGTTTATATCCAAGGGATGGTTGGGGTTTATTGCTCAAGTAATGCCACTCAGGGATGAGTGAGGCTGATCACTCTCATCTTAAATGTCAGGATCAACTTGCTTAGCCCCGGGCTCCTGTGCTCTTCATAGGGCAACACTGGATTAGATGATGAATGAATGAATGACTGATGATAAAGACTTAGCAGGTGGTTGGTAAGGACAGTGGTTGGTGTGTTTGGGGCCGACATACTGCATTATGGTTAGTGTTAACTCCAAATGGTGAACTGTTTTATGAGGGTTGCTGCTGAGCTGCACAATATAATTCCCAAATGGATGGAGGTGATTTGTTTGTTGTATTATTCTTAAAAAGTGGTAGCAGTAGCAGCAGTAGTAGTAGTAGTTGTAGTAGCAGTAGCAGCAATTGTAGCAGCAGTAGTAGTAGCTGTAGTAGCAGTAGTATTAGTTGTAGTAGCAGTAGTAGCAACAGCAGCAGTAGCCCTATCATAATCAGTAGTAGTACCGTAATATATAAACAAACTACATATACCCCACAGAAATCCATACCCAGTGTAGGGGAAAAAAACACATCTTTAAGTTGTGTATATTAAGTTGTTGGATTCCAGATGTTTAACTATGTGCTTGTTAATTATGGTTTCCAATACTTTACCAAGAGAAGATGTGACAGCAATTGGTCTGTAATCAGAGGGGTCAGATGAACTTCCTTTCTTTGGAATTGGGTGGTGAATGCTAACTCTGGCTGTGTGGGCACGTAGCATGTATGGCAGGTAGTATGTATGGTGATGGGCAGGCAGCATGTATGGTGATGGGCAGGCAGCATGTATGGTGATGGGCAGGCAGCATGTATGGTGATGGGCAGGTAGCATGTATGGTGATGGGCAGGTAGCATGTATGGTGATGGGCAGGTAGCATGTATGGGGATGGACAGGCAGCATGTATGGTGATGGGCAGGTAGCATGTATGGTGATGGGCAGGCAGCATGTATGGTGATGGGCAGGCAGCATGTATGGTTATGGGCAGGCAGCATGTGTGGTAGGCAGTATGTATGGTGATGGGCAGGCAGCATGTATGGTGATGGGCAGGCAACATGTATGGTGATGGGCAGGCAGCATGTGTGGTAGGCAGTATGTATGGTGATGGGCAGGTAGCATGTATGGTGATGGGCAGGCAGCATGTGTGGTGATGGGCAGGTAGCATGTATGGTGATGGGCAGGCAGTATGTATGGTGATGGGCAGGCAGTATGTATGGTGATGGGCAGGCAGTATGTATGGTGATGGGCAGGTAGCATGTATGGTGATGGACAGGTAGCATGTATGGGGATGGACAGGTAGCATGTATGGTGATGGACAGGTAGCATGTATGGTGATGGACAGGCAGCATGTATGGGCAGGTACACCACCACCACCACCACCACCACCACCACACCACCACTACTACTACTACTATTACTACTACTACTACTACTACTACTGCTACTACTACTACTACTACCACCACCACATCCACCACGACCACCACACCACCACTACTACTACCACCACCACCACCACCACCACCACACCACCAGACCAATACCACTATCACCACACCACCACCACACCACCACCAGCACCACCACCACCACACCACCACCACACCACCACCACACCACCACACCACCACCACACCACCACCACCACCACCACCACACCACCACCACACCATCACACCACCACCACCACACCACCACTACCACCACCACCACCACCATGGTCGGGGTTGGGATGCATGCCAGTAAACAGAATTAATAAAAGTGTGGTATTTCAGGTGAATATCATCAACCCAGACGACTAAAGTAGCGTTGGGAGAATGGAGGGTGAGAGACTAACTAGGAGAGTGTATGTGAGGGAGGTGGAGGGGGGAGAAGGAAGGGGAGACAGAGGAAGAGATGGAGGGATGGAGGAGAGATGTATATGAGAGGGAGGTGTAAGTTGGGGGGAGGGCAGCGACATGGCAGGGAACAGGGCGTCATGGAGACGATTTGTTTTTAGCCACTCCTTATGCGATGACGGCGTCTGGCTATAGATAGATATATAGACAGGAATAATAATAAAGATAAATATTAATTAGCATAATAAAAACAAGTATTTTATCTCGAACTGGAGCTCGGTGAACCATAGAAGCTTCGAATTCCGTCAGTCACCCTCTAACCGTGGGAGGAGGAGGACGCTCGAGCTGTGTGTCTATGCTCAGTGTTTAAACAGCTTGCCCATCTTGCCGAGATGAACAAAGGTAAGCGAGGATATTGTTCATCAGTTCTTTGACACTGCATGTGGAGGGATGGAGAGGAAGGGGGGGACCTAGGATGAGGTGGAGGGATGAAGTTGAGAGGTATATGAGGGAGGGGAGTGAGATGGGGGAAGGTCAGTCAAATGGTGGGTGACAGAGCGACTTGGAGGCGTTTTGTCTGAGGCCACCCTTTGCGGGATTAGGGCGTCGGGCTATAGGTAGATAGAATAGAATAGAGGAGGCCGAGGGATGTGAAAAACCTCTGATCCTCCATCTTCTTATGCTTCAACTTGACATCAATCCATCAGAAATGCATCTACATAAACAAACACATACTAAATAGTTTTCCTCGCTGTCTTCACATACTATAATTTCCTCGTATTAATTATCGTTGTTTATAGAGGGAGGGGAAAGTGCTATGACCCACTAGGATCCTTTGAGCAGTCCTTCATTTATGCAACAGGTCAACTCTGGAACTGTCTCCCTCTGTCTGTATTTTCTACTTCCTATGATCTCCAGTCTTTCAGACGCAGTGTGTCCAGGCATCTCGAAATGAACGGATCTTGAATTTGTCTCTCCTTTGTATTGTTTTTTTTCTTCTTGGAAGGAACGGTTTGTGGGCTCCTGGCCTTTGGTTCCTTCTTCCTTGCATTAAAAAAAAAAAAAAAATGAGAGGAACATGTGGAGTTACATGGAGAGACAGACTGACAAATGAGGAAGTGAAGGAGCGTTGTGGTGTGGATGTGGATGTGATAGGACACGTTAGGAGAAACACACTGAGGTGGTTTGGTCATGTGGAGAGGATGGAGAGTGAGAGACTGACGAGGAGAGTGTATGTGAGTGAGGTGGAGGGGAGGAGAGGGAGGGGAAGGCCAAGGATGAGATGGAGGGATGAAGTGAAGAAGTATATGAGAGAGGTGGGTGTGAACTGGGAACAGGGCAGTGAAATGGCTGGGGACAGGGCGATATGGAAGCGATTTGTTTGTGGCCACCCCTTGCGGGATTGAGGCGTGTGGCAATAGGTGGATAGATAGATAGATATTTATATCTGCCATAGATAAGTCGTTGACAATGTATGGTTTGTGCATAATACACTACTTTAAAACAAGGAAGAATACGTCGTGGATCAGTGTCTACAAGTACCCAGCTGCCACTATCGCTCTAGCTATCTATCGCCAGACACCATTATCCCGTATCTATCTAGCTATCGCCAGACACCATTATCCCGTATCTATCTATCTATCTATCTGTCTATCGTCAGAAGCCACAGTCTCATATCAATCTATCTATCCATTCACCTATCTATCTATCCATCTATCCATCTATCGCCAGACGCAATAATTCCGTATCTATCTATCTATCGCCAGACGCCATAATCCCGTATCTATCTATCTATCGCCAAACACTGTAATCCAGTACCTATCGCCAGACGTCATAATCCCGTATCTATCTATCTATGTATCTAACGTCAGACGCCATAATCCCGTAAGGGGTGGGGGTTTGTCTTTGAGTTAGTTGTTTTACGGGGAGGGGCACTAACCCTCCGCCAACCCACTTGTTGACACGAAGGGAACACGTATGGGTTGGTTATATGGTTACCACCCAGCGTTGTAAATGGTTTCCTGGCTTACCGGAAACCATTGGGCTTGTCACTCAATGTAGAGCCACCTGAAAAGGAAAGAAGAGTAATAAAAAGTGACAGGAAAGATGGGAGAAATAGGAAGAGAGGAGGACAGACACAAAAAGAGAATGATAAAGGTGAAGAAAGAAGTAGGCAGCACTACATCAAGTGAGTGGATGATGGTGAGAAATAGGGAACGAGGAGGGCAGACATGGGAATAGACTGATAAAGGTGAAGGAAGAAGTAGGCAGCACTACATGAAGTGAGTGGATGATGGTCGCCACCTTGAAATCACATCTATTAATCCTTGAAGTAGTCGGTCACCTCCAATATTTTGCTCAGTTGCCACTGTGTTGGTCTCGTCATTACCGTATGTGTTGTGTCTTTGGCCTTCTCATATTTACACTGAGTTCGGCAGGTTCCTCGTGCTCCATCTCCTGTTTGGTTTTGTTGAGTGACATGTCTTGGTGCTGTGGAGGAGCCAAATAATGCCACTCCTCATGACATCACCAAATAATGCCACTCCTCATGACATCACCAAATAATGCCACTCCTCATGACATCACCAAATAATGCCACTCCTCATGACATCACCAAATAATGCCACTCCTCATGACATCACCAAATAATGCCACTCCTCATGACATCACCAAATAATGCCACTCCTCATGACATCACCAAATAATGCCACTCCTCATGACATCACCAAGTAATGCCACTCCTCATGACATCACCAAATAATGCCACTCCTCATGACATCACCAAGTAATGCCACTCCTCATGACATCACCAAGTAATGCCACTCCTCATGACAAACCTTGCCCCGGTGTTCTTTTGGCCCCTTGCACTGGTACCCTAAGTGCACCAGTGAAGGGTGTTGCCAGGACTGACGTGTGCACGGGTACTTAGCGTCACCCTCGTTGGATGGCTGCCAGACACAGCCCCTCACTGACGCTATGTTTATTATCATATCCTCTAAGTGGCAACACTTCCACAATGGCTGGAGTGTCGTAACATGAGCACTGACCCCCTGTTGTGGTGGTAAGTGAACCTCTAGGTCACCCCAGTCCTCTGTGTTCAACCCAGCCACCTCCAGCCCAGTGTGTGCATTGCCTTACATGGCCGTGCACAGTAAACACCCTGGAATGTACCGCTATTGTGATGAGGAGGGGTAGACTGAGATGGTTGGTTTGGGTATTTGGGGAGGGTGGAGAATGACAGATGGGTGTAGAAAGTGAGAAGTGTGTTGGAATGATCTCCTGACTGAATGGCTACATCAGACTGGTGGTGTTTGGTGGGAACAAAATCACTTTTATTGCTGTGTGGCAACTACAGTATAAGTGCCATGTCCAGGCCAGCTATACGGTGCTATCATAGCTTCGTTTTTCGTCTCGTTTCGTTTATAAAGGCTCCAACCTGCTTGCATGCATCGGCCTTGATCACACAATGGCGGCTCTCCATGATGCTTGATCTCTGGCAGCCTCCCTATCCAGTCCCTTATCCCTGAGTTCACACTCACTGACCTCGCCCCAGGCTTTCTTCGGTCTGCTTCTCGCAACCCTAACCCTAATGTTCACACCTCTCACTTTCTGCTGCCTTATTACTTGGCAAATTATTAACAAGGCAAATGCTAAACACTTGCGGTCATATTAAAAGTGTTCAGGAACGACAAAAGCAATTCTCGCCGCAAATCGTGTGTAGGTGAACAGTGAATGAGTTTGGCATAGTATGATGGCCAGCATCACTTCACGATTAGAAATTATAAACGGATGTAATCAATTCGTGCTTAGCCTCTCACATTCCATCCCCCCAACTTACACCTTCCTCTCCCATACACCTCTCTACTCCATCCCTCTATCTCATCCTCGACCTCCCCCTCCTCTCCCCTCCTTCACTCCACTCACATACACTCTTTTATTGTGCAGGGATAGACTATCGAATGTATTAGGTACATGGTTAGACAGTTTATTATTTGTCGTGTGTAGATAAACTTATGTCTTTATGTCGCTTAATTAGTTACAGTTTAGCATTTACTGAAGATTTATTTTGGTATTTTAATCATTTAACTTCAATACACACCAATCAGGATATGTTTTATTTCATGATTCATAGTACACCTGCTATACTCATAATACACGAGTATACCATAACATTTGTACAAAAATTACGTTTTCTTTCATTGTGTATTTTACGGCGACGCTGAGGCAAAATAAGGAAGTAAAGGAGCGTTGTGGTGTTGATGTGGATGTGGAGTTACGTGAAGAGACAGACAGACAAATAAGGAAGTAAAAGAGCGTTGTGGTGTTGATGTGGATGTGGAGTTACGTGAAGAGACAGACAGACAAAGGAGTAGCGTAGAGTTGTTGATGTGGATATTGAGTCAGTGGAGACAGACAGACAAATGAGGAAGTAAAGGAGCGTTGTTTTGTTGATGTGGATGTAGAGTTGCGTGGAGAGACAAACAGACAAATGAGAAAGTGAAAAAGCGTTGTGTTGATGTGGATGTGGAGTTACGTGGAAAGGCAGACAGACAAATGAAGAAGTAAAGCAGCGTTATGGTGTTGATGTGGATGGGGAGTTAACAGAGATAGAGAGACAATGAGGAAGTGGAAGGTTGTAGTGGTGTTGATGTGGATCTGGAGTTGCATGGAGAGACAGATAGACAAACGAGGAAGTAAAGGAGAGTTATGGTGTTAATGTGGATGTGGAATTACGTGGAGAGACAGACGAACATATGAGGAAGTGAGGGAGCGTTGTGGTAGTGATGTGGATGTGATTGAAAGTGTTGGGAGAAGTACCCTGAGATCATTTGGCCATGTGGAGGTAATGGAGATTGAGAGACTGACTAGGAGAGTGTATGTGAGCGAGGTGCAGCGTGAGAAAGGGAGAGGGAGGCCGAGGAAGAGGTGGAAGGATGTGGTGGTGAGAAGAAAGAGGAAAGTGTGAGCAGGAGGGAAGACAGACAGATGCTGAAGGACAAGATGACATGGAAGCTGTTTTTGGCAAAGCACTTCTTCGTGACTAGCACCATATGAGAGTGTATTTCACGTAACTAAGTGGCAGAATAAGACAATGCTTCGGCTCCTCTTACATAGCTCTTCTACGTGACTAGCATCGTATTCCAGAGTTAATCTATTGTTATATCTCAGCAGTGATGATGGAGAATGGGCAATAAATACGATAATCATTTCGTTTCCTTTTTTCTTTTCGTTTCGTTTCGTTTATAAAGGCTCCAAAATGCATGCGTCGGCCTTAATCACCTAATGGCGGTTCTCCATGCTGCTCGATCTCTGGCAGCCTCCCTGTTCAATCCATTATGATCTCGTCTCAGGTCTTTTTCGGTCTGTCTCTCGCAACTCAACCCGCAGCATTAACACTTTTCACTTTCGGCACCCAATTGTAATCCCCCGTCCTCTCCACATGCCCAAACTATCTCAGTCTACCCCTCCTCATCACAGCACCAATACACTCCAGTCTCATCCTACCTCCCAAACCATCTCAATCTACCCCTCCTCATCACATTCCAGTCATATCCTACCTCTCGACTCTTTCATCGTAAACCCAGCCCCCCAAGGCCTTGCACTCAGGGACGCACTACACATCCACCTAACTATTGTCATTTCTGTACATTTGAGTCTGCGATTATCCTCTTCCTTTACTGCCCAGGTCTCACTACCATACAGCATTACACTACGAATATCCTCTTCCTTTACTGCCCAGGTCTCACTACCATACAGCATTACACTACGAATATCCTCTTCCTTTACTGCCCAGGTCTCACTACCATACAGCATTACACTACGAATATCCTCTTCCTGTACTGCCCAGGTCTCACTACCATACAGCATTACACTCCTAACACATGCTGCATACAAAGACCCCTTAGCACGGAGGGAGAGCCCTCTCAATGTCAGGAAAGGCAACAGCTCCCTGAACTTCTTCCAACCACTCCTCACTCTAGCCACACAGCTTGCTCCATCATCATCATCATCATCATCCGAACTTCCTTCCCCGCCCTAGGTAAGGGTGAGGAGTAACAAAGTCCAGAAAGCCTAGGTATGCCCAGTTCAATGAGCCACGCTTCCATTCACTCATCATTCAAGCCCCCGGAATCCTGGCTCCATCAGATAAGGAAAAAAAAAAAAAACACCGATGTCAGTAGCTTCTCATATACCCATCTGATCTAGTAAATCCGGACAATGTCACATTAAAAAGGGTTGGCAAATCCCTGGTTATGTGCTCCACACAACATTCATCCAGCCAGCTCGATGTCTTGTCCGTCCCTTAGCCTCACCGACTTTCATACATCTCTTTCTCACACACTCATCCACCATATCTCTCCACCTTCTCCTTGGCCTACCTCGCCTCCTCCCTCCTTCAAATTCGCTCAGATATACCTTTTCCACCACTCTATTGTTATTCATTCTCTCCACATGTCCATACCATCTCAGTATACTCTCTTCGATTCTGGAGTCACCAACTTCCTCACTCCACATCTTTCACGAGTCACATTATTTCGTATCCTATCCACCCTCTGTACTCCACATACATTCCTCACCAGTCGCATCTCCACTGCTTCTACTCTCGACTTTTCATTTTCATGCCACGCCATAGTCTCACATCGATATGTTAAAGTTTGCACTAACACTCTTGGCACTAACCGTCCTTCATGTAAGCTTAGTGCTCCTGCAACACTCAAGTCTGTTTCTTATCAAGGCCTTCATTGCACCAGCTACTTTCCTTCCTTGTGTTACTCTACCTTCTACTTCTTTTGTACATTTTCCTCTCTTTTCTATCACTGTACCCAGGTATTTGAACTCTCTCACCAGTTCCAGTCTCTCTTCATTCACTGTAACATCACACTGGGAGTCACCTTCTCTCTCATTAACCATCACTTTACTCTTTTCCACATTTATTCTAAAGGCACGACTCTCACAGACATCAGCAAAGCTCTGCACTAGCCTACGAAGTTCTTGTCAGGTACTTGCAAGCAGTACTGCATCATCAGCATACAACAAATTGGAGATATTCCATCCATCACCATTCATTACCAACGCCATCCCTCTCTCCATTACTCGTGTTTTTACTTCTCTCATCACCCCATCCATATATATATATACTGAACAACCACGGGGACATCACACAACCTTGTCGCACGCCCACACCGATCGTGAACCATTCACTCAGATGCCCATTTACCCTTACACATGCTTCACTACCATCATCATCATCATTATCATAATAATAATAATAATAATAATAATAATGATGACGATGATGATGATATTGATGGTGATGATGATGATATTGATGGTGATGATGATGATGATGATGATGATGATGATGGTGATGATGATGATGATGATGATGATGATGATGATGATGATGACGATGATGATGATGATGATGATGATGATGATGGTGATGATGATGACGATGATGATGATGACGATGATGATGATGATGATGATGATGATGGTGATGATGATGATGATGATGATGGTGATGATGATGATGATGATTCTTGTCGACAGATAGACGTAAGGAACTGAAGGAATTCCACAGCAAGCCATGAAGAAAGTCAGGGGGAAGGCAGTCAGCCAGCCAGTCAGTAAGCCAGTCAGTAAGCCAGTCAGCCATCACTTACCTGCGTTAAAAGCTAAGTAATATTTCGCCTGTTAGATTAGATAGATAGATAGATTGATAGATAGATGGATGGATGGATGGATGATAGACTGATAGATAGATGGATAAATAAATAGATGGCTGTAGGGATGGAGGGATGGGTGGATAGATACGTGGACATATAGAGAGATAGATAGATAGATAGATAGATAGATGGGTGGATAGATAGATAGATAGGAAACTTCACACTTCTCTCTAACACACATTGTACACTTCATACTGACACACACACACACACACACACACACACACACACACACACACACACACACACACACACCCTGCCTAGGTAAACTCTTTCACTTTTATCTATCAACTACCTTTCATTCTTGCTTGAAGTTTGCTCTCATTCAGCCAGTCCCAAAGAAGGGTGACCATTCCCAACCCTCTAACTATCGTCCAATTGCTTTTACGTCCTGTGTCTCAAAAGTTTTCGAGTCAATTCTTAACAGAAAATTTTTAAAGCATCTTTCCTATCACAACCTTCTTTCTGATCGTCAGTATGGGTTCCGTCAGGGAAGCTCCACTGGCGATCTTCTCACATACCTTTCAGATTCCTGGTCATCCTCCTTTCGGGACTTTGGCGAAAGCTTTGCCGCTGCACTTGACCTCTCAAAGGCTTTCGATCGAGTCTGGCATAAATCTTTAATTTCCAAACTGCCGTCTTACGGGGTCTATCCTTCTCTCTGTGCCTTCATCTATAGCTTCCCTTCTGGTCGTTCTATAGCCGCTGTTGTAGACGGCCATCGTTCTTCTCCTAGATCCATCAACAGTGGTGTTCCTCAGGGCTCTGTCCTGTCACCAACTCTCTTCCTTTAATTCATCAATGACCTTCTAAGCTGTACATCTAACCCTATCCACCCGTACTCTGATGATTCCACCCTTCATAGAGAAGCTCAGGCAGTGAAGACACGTGGGAGAGAGAGAGAGAGAGAGAGAGAGAGACAGAGAGAGAGACAGAGACAGAGACTGAGGGAAAGACAGAGACAGACAAAGAGAGAGACAGTGACAGAGAGGCAGACAGAAAGAGACAGAGAGAGAGACAGACAGACAAAGCGAGAGAGAAGAGAGCGAGAGAAGCAGACAGACATAGAGACAGGCAGAGAGAGAGACAGGCAGACAGACAGAAAGAGACAGAAAGACAGACAGACACCGAGACAGACAGAGACAGAGACAGAGACAGACAAACAGAGTGGCTGGGGACGAGAGGCCAGAAGAGACGGGCTGGGGACGCGCCTGACGTATCATATTCTCTCGTCTGGCGCGTCCCCAGCCCGTCTCCTTGACTCTCGTCCCCAGCCACTCCCTCCACTCCCCCTCCTCTCCCTTAGTCATTTTCTCTTCCTCCTTCCTTCCTGCTTCCTTCCTTCCTTCCTTTCTTCCTTCCTTCCATCCATTCTTCCTTCCTTCCCTCCTTTCTTCCTTCCTTCTTTCCTTCCTTCTTTCCTTTCTTTCTTTCTTCTATCCTTCATTCATTCATTCCTTTCTTCCTCTTCCTTCCTTCCTTTCTTCCTTTCTTCCTTCCTTTCTTCCTTCCTTCCTTCCATCGATCCTTCCTTCCTTCCTTCCTTCCTTTCTTCCTCCCTTCCTTCCTTCCTCCCTTCCTTCCTTCCCTCCTTCCTTCCTTCCTTCCTTCCCTCCTTCCTTTCATCCATCCCGTCTGTCTGTCTGTTGTCTATTAGGTATCTCCATATATACATACTAATGGCCTACCTACCGTCCTGCCTACATATCTACTTACCTACCTACCTTCGTATCTACTTACCTACCAGCCTACCTACCTATTTATCTACTTACCTACCTTCCTACCTACTTACCTACCTACTGACCTATCTACCTACTTTATTCTTGCCTACCTACCGACCTGCCTACCTACCTACCAACCTACTTACCTACCTACCAACCTACTTACCTACCCACCTATTTCTCTGTCTACCTACCTACCAATCTACCTACCTACCTACCTACCTATCTAAATACCTACCTACTTTGCCAACCTCCTTATCTACCTACTTACCTACCTACTTACGTTTATTCTTGCCTACCTACTTGCCCACGTTCATCAGTTACCTGTAATTGCCCAGCCTCAGTACTGATGCACACACACACACATACACACACACACACACAAGTATTCTAAGGTAGGACTTGATGGTGGGGAAAGGAGTGTGTGTGTGTGTGTGTGTGTGTGTGTGTGTGTGTGTGTGTGTGTGTGTGTGTGTGTGTGTGTGTGTGTGTGTGTGTGTGTGTAACACACTCTAACCTAGCCACACTCTAACCAAGGCAAGACTATGAATATTGTCCACTATACTCTTTTTACTCTAACTTGGCCTAAAACTCCCTATTTCCGTCCTGAATGCTGAGTTGTAGCAATAGATGAACACTGGAAGATGATGCTGGTCACGAAGATGTGCTGAGGCAAGGTTGTAGAGCCATAGCATTGTACTTTCTGCCACTGAACTACGTGAAATCAGCTGCAAAGGAACGAAAATCTGGGCCAAGTGAATGTGAAAAGAATATATCTCCCGCAGTTTATATATAATGTTATTGTACGAACATTTATATCAACAGTTACCTTTTTTTCCTTCATAATATGTAAGAACGACGTCGAACCAAGTTTTTGAAAAGATCCAGGAATGTAAGAGGTCTCTGTGGTAAGAAATTAAGGAGAAAAGTGTCGTGGGTGTTGGCGGAGCATTGCGGTGAGATGTGCAGGCACACGCATGACTGTACACACACACACACACACACACACACACACACACACACATTACTCTCTAATGGAACTTGCTGGTGGGAAAATGTGTGTATGTAACTGGTGGTGTGAGAGGTTGCCATGGTAACACACAGGCACCTCCCACTAGTCAACCAAAGACTTCCTTAGCGATATATTTTTGGACAAGGCTGATTAACATCCTTTTGTACGTTTTTTATGCAGATTATGGTAAAGCTTGAAGTATTTATACAGCACAGTAGGAGAGCAAGGTGTAATAAGCAAAATAAATAGCTAAGGAAGAGGTGCTAGGGAGTTGTAGAATGAGTTTATAGCTGTAATTTTTAGCAGAGCGTTCCATTAATACATCCATTATATTCCGGATCAAAGACTTTTATCACTGGAATGAATCTTTGTCTCAAAATACGTTATATGGGACACTATTCACCAGCCTCATGTTATCAATGGTGAAGGATGCTCATGCACAATATAATTATTGAAGACTAACTTAGTGTCACGTGGAAGGCTTATATATTCCCGATTCATAATCTAAACATAGTCTACCCCGTAACCGTTCTCTTATATCCCGTTCTGCCTTATCTCGCTTGTGCACTAGATGGTGTGAAGGTAATGGCCTCGCAGTTTTAACGTTGAGTCGTTACTCCGTAGCTTTTCTCCTCCGTGGAGTCGAGTACTTCATACTGATATTCATGCTTTCGTGAAGCTGTGGTGCTTCATTCAGAGTCGAGGTGAAATAAACCTGCATGAAATTAGTTAGTTAACCAGGAGCAATGGGACGTGAATAACCTTGCACGGCGCTAGACCAGAGTCCATACGTGAGGGAGTAAGTTGGATAAATTAGTGACTGATGTTAGAGGACATCGACAGTGGATCCAGCCGTTGAACTAAAGCTTGATGTATCTAGTGGGAAGGTGGTAGTCGGATATTAACCATTTATGGAGGTATGTTCTATATTTACTACTTGTACAGCTTTATTTTGGACTTACATTTGATAGTGATAGTTTTAAGAATAGGTGATAGGAGTGATTTGAGTGACACTGGTGGTTGAATATTTGTAAATCTGCATTTAATTCATGTGTACAGCTGAAATGTTTATGTATATATTAATCATTGTTAGGACGGCCACATATAGAGGGAGGTGGTTTTTGTCTTGGGGGTTGTTCGTAGGAAAGTGCTGGGCTGTAGCAATAACGACTAGTGGGGTAGGTCATCCAGGGAGTGGGTACGGTTTGGTGGGAATTGGCTAGTAGTGATGAGAGGCGCGGTGCAGCATAGCCCCTTCCCTTGTCCCCTGTATTTTTCCATATCGTGGAGCAGTGGCTTTAAACTGCAAGATTAAGGACTGACAACGGGGTTAGTTAGATTTATAGGTACTTTTACATCAAGGTATTGACGAAAATAAAGAAATCGTGAGGGAAATTGGTGTGGTTATATTGAAAAGTGACCTGTGTTCGTCACTTGCTTCACTTTTTCATTTTATTAGTTATGTATTTACCGTCACGTTTTTCGTGGCTAGCCTTTGATAGCTTGTTCAGTTCATGTTGTACTGTTGTTGGTCTGTTTTGACAGTGAACCTTAGTGTGTGTGTGTGTGTGTGTGTGTGTGTGTGTGTTTTAAGTAATGATCAGTTTCTGTTCTACCAGCATTTTTCCACCATATTCTCTCCTACACCCTGACCCTCTGACCCCCATATCCACATTATGTCCACCATATTGGGTCGGTGGCTGGCACAATGTTGACTCTTCACTACATTTAATTACTGCCTCCATTGTTTTGGGACCTGCAGTATTAGTCTGCCATTTTTTCCAATCCGTCAGCTCTGATTGAATAGGGTTTTGGTCAATTAAATCGTCTGTGGTTTGTTCGTGTCGTTCTGGGAGGGTTGCATAAAACTGTCATTAACTCCTTGAGGAAAAATCATGAACATTTATTGGTTTATTAAACCAGCAATGTCTAGCTGACCAGACTCCAATTGGAGCCAAGCAACCGCCCCTGCAGGGTGGTTCGTCTTGACTAAGTCATGACATTAAATTCCTAAAAATTAGCGTATTATTTGTGCAGAACTAAGCTAATTCTTTCTTACGTCGTCCAACAAGTGGTTTCTTCATTCAGTGTATGTTTCGTTCAATGTTTACAAGATTTAATTGCTTATCATTGCTTCGTCTGGGATCGAATAGAAATAGTTTTCCTCAGTTTTCATTCATATTCCACTTATCTCGTAATTAAGAGGAATGAGTATGGCTGAGAGGAATGAGTGGCTGAATGTCTGAAACACATTACACATTACATTTTACCAAAGTGTATTAATAATGCTTTAAACTCCACATGTGCCGTGGCTGCTCAGTCGAGTTGAGAAGACTGGTGAGTGGACGATGATGTCACTGCCAAACCAACGTGACCTGGATGGGTGAGAGGTCTCGGTAAAAGCAGTAGCCGGCACACAGCACTCACGGACACATCTCCGCCTCATTTCACTCTCTCTCGCCCCTCTCATACCGTCTACTTCAAGAATTCCAGACTATCGATGTTAAGTACCATCTCAGCAAGTGGCCTACCGCAGCCGCAGACAGCAGCAGTTTGTGGCAGCAGAGAAGGCTGAGCAAGGCGCCTATAGTGCAGTGAAATTTGACTAACGTGTGGCCATAAAAATCCTTGTGAACCCATTAAGTTGTATGGATATGGAAAAAATGTGGAGAATATAGAAAGTGTGGTGGGATATAAAGTGGAAGATATAAGAAATTGCTAAGGACATAGGAAATAAAGGATAAGTGAACAAAGTTAGTAGAAGAAAGTAGTAAGGTATGGCCAGGAAATATTTTGGAAGAAATTGAGAATAACTATGGATTTAGCAATGAAAATAGCTATGTGGAGTAGACTACAAGTTGTCATACACCGTACACTTTACACAGTCATTCTCAGTTAATGTAGTTTTACGTGTGTATTGGGTGTGAATGTATTTACTTTGTAAATCAATACTGTTCTTTCACTTTCCTTAACCTATGCAGACTTACACAACTGTTGTCACTTATAAAAGGGGGGCCTGATTTGAGGAATATGGCATGTGTGGCGGGTAGAGTAATTCTTGAGACATGACTTTCCCATGCTTTGAAGTGATATTCTCCTGCAGCAGACGACGCCCCGCCATAACAAGGCAGTGGGAAGAGTATCGGTTTATTACCTGGATAAATGTCGCATTTAGAACTGGACTCTTAACAGGGGCACCATAGTCTGCTGCACATCGGCCTGTTATGTGGGTGTATGGTTACCACTCAGCGTTGCATATGGTTTTCTGGGTAACAGGGAACCATTGGGCTTGTTACGTGATGCACTCGCCTGAAGTGGGTAGAATAATAGACAGGAAGGATGAAAGATACAGGAAGAGGAGGACTGAAACAAAGAAGTAGGCAGCACTACAGGAGAGTGGATGTTGTTGCCACCTCTACCAATCGGCACGTTAGAGTATAATAAAACTGGTGTCACTGTTAATAAGTATAATTTCATCTTTATAACCTTCTCCCGGAGAGGGTATATAAGCTGTCAGTTCAGTTTGGGGTCCTAAACTTTTGAAATGCATAAAAACTTAGGCGTTAATACTCCTAATTTTCAGAGGAAGGACGTTCTTTGAGACTAACCCATTACGGTGTTTCTATAAAGTGAAAAAATTGCCCTGTAGTAAGACGAGGCTTAGTCTAGGCAATGATGTTAACCCTTTCAAAAGCATGACATTTTCTAATTTAAATGTCTCAAAATTATTTAACTTCATCGTTGGCTTTTTTTTTTTTTCTTTTCAATTTTCTGTTGTAAAAGGCTTGCCGGCTTCTGGCCATTAGTTCCTTCTTCCCTGCCTGAAAAAAATAGAGGGGGTTAATGAAGGCTATATCTACGACTATATATAAGAACTACAGTCCGAAGAGTCTCTAAAGTCTTTTAGGGACAGCGTGAATAATTCTTCATAAGATTGAAAGGAGTAAGCATTATTGTTTTAATATTACAGGCGCCTTGGGTTTGTTAGGACGCTGATATACAGAGGGAATTTCGTAGCCAAAATATCGAGGAACCAATAGAGAATGATTCCAACAGAGCTTGATGCTTAGAGGAAAACAGGTCACGAATACCGGCGTGGGTGAGATGGGCAGCTGTCAAAAATAGCGACGTGAAAGGGGAGAGCAAGGAGGGGGGGAGGGAGGGGGGGAAATGGAGAGCGATGGAAGCCGAGGGAAAGATGGAGGGAGAGGGAGAGAAATGGAGGGATGGGGAGATGGAGGAAAGGAGGGAGGGGGGTAAAGGACAAGCAGGGACTGAGGAGAGAATATTTTACATAACAATGGGCAATAGCAAGAGATGCCTTATAACTATTAAACTCTGCCACTCGCACAAACGTTAGGTGATACTGGATATTAGTCTTGGACATATTTAGCTATATTATTTCTCCATCCCTAAGCAGCTTTTCTTCTTCAGACAACCTAAGAGCACAATGTAACATCTGGCGTATTTGTGAGGGAAGATGAGAGAGACTGGCTGTTGTGGTCTACACGTAGTCAGGAAAGCTACAACGTAGGACAGATTTAGCAGTTTATTTCATCCTTATGCAAGATTTTTCGTGCTAGTCAACCTCAGGGCACGAGTAACAACTGGCGTGTCTGTGTGAGGGAAGATGAGAGAGTTGACAGTTGTGGTTTACACGCGAAGCCAAGCATGTGCTCCTGTCAGCTAGCGTCTGTGATTCTTGTTAACATTTACAGAGTCCATGTTACGGATCGCCTTCTTGATAACGCGTCCTTTATAAAGTTTCATTGCTATTACAAAAACATCTGACATTGTTTTGGAGGATGACGGTTGCTTAATACAGTTCCATTATTGCCTGTAAATTTTATCTTCCGTTTTCCTCCAATACACAGTACCAGCTGCATATAGAAGTTTATAATACTTTAGAATATACCCCTGACTTGAAATGGTGCCTACAAACACGTGTTAAAATGTTATCTTGCTTCTACGCCCAAGGTAAAGAGAATATAAGGTAGTTTAACACGGGGGGGGGGGGGCAAAAACGTGTCTGTCTGTGCATGACGTCACAGATAATCCAGACTGAGGGTCCCTGCCAGCCACTCACCTACCTGCCCTGTGATATCACCTCCCCAGCCTATAGGGGTTATTTTTATTTGCATCCTAAACTGCATGCAGAGCAATGAAGAAGTTAATGCTATGCTTTTGAAATATAAAACATGTCTTCAAGAAGGACTATCTGTTTTCAGAGAATATAGGAATGTCGTATACAGGGTCATACAGACAGATCCGACGTCACAGGTGCCTGTAAGCTGGTTGATTGAGACACATCTGAAAATATTGACAGAGATCACTGGTTGAGAGTATAGCAACACTAAACACCTACCAAATGATCCGGAAATTGCCAGTTTACATTGGTATACCATCACATTCGTTTTCTTTCACTCTCTCTCTCTCTCTCTCTCTCTCTCTCTCTCTCTCTCTCTCTCTCTCTCTCTCTCTTTATTATCCCTGACGTCACAGCCTGCTCGAGTCGGGTGAACTTACCTCTCATAATTCTCATTACCTTGTCTAAGCCCCTTGTTAAATCCTGTTCCGGTGACGGGACATGCAGGAGTGTGTTAGGGTGCGTGTGCTTGCCTCTGCGTCTTGTAAAATCATATGCTGGTGACGGGACATGCAGGAGTGTGTTAGGGTGCGTGTGTTTGCCTGTGTGTCTTGTAAAATCATATTCTGGTGACGGGACATGCAAAAGTGTGTCAGCGTGCGTGTACATGCTTCTCTTGTCTCCCTGTCTGCTTCACTGCCTGCCGAGCCTACCTCTTCCAACAACACGGAACACTGGAGGATATTAATATTCCAGTCAACGCAGGTGCATGTGCGTGCGTGCGTGTCATCATCATCGTCGTCGTCGTCGTTATCTTCCTCTTCCTCCTCCTCCTCCTCCTCCGTGGCTGTGTCTCCCTGCAGGGCAACACTTTACAAAAGGTGGTGTTCGTGCTGGCTGACGATACATCCTGAAACCTTCCTTAAATACCCTGCCTAATGGGTCAAAGTATCCTCGTGTGTTACTAATCCAAACTAAACGGATAATAATATAGCACTTAAAGCAACAATAAGGTGTGATACGCAAAATAATTGACTTAAGAAGAAGTGTTGCGGTGTGCCATGCCAACGAGAGGGGCATAAATGGTGTGTCGTGTGGTCGTAAAGCTTAGTTAGTTACCGGGAACATCACCCACACTGTTAACGCCAAGCCTTTCTCCTCCCTGTCAATGCCGCCGTCACCACCTTTTCCTCCCTCTTCTTGTCTTCATTACCTGTCAGCCTTCGTCCCCAGGTGCTGAGGAGGAGCCTACACGTGGTGGCACTGTGCACTCATAGTTTCCTGCACCTCGCCATGAGAAGGGCCTTGGTCTGACTCTTGTGAGACGCTGTCTACCACACTGGGATTACGGATACGAATATCTACACGTTGCATGTACTGTACTGTACCTGTACGACGGTCCCGTAGGAGCAGTTTCTGATTGTGGTTGACGGGTCTGCTCAGCTAGACTAACCGATGTTAAGCAACAACCTGCTCTGTCTACCCGTCCGTCTGACTGCCTGTCTCACCCTTTGAGTCTCCTGTCCACTGGCAACAGCCACCATGCATTTCAGATAGCAGAACCCTCAGGCACATTAGTCATGCAGACATATCACTCGTATCTTCCTCATCTTCTGTTGCCATCATGCACTTCGGTAAACAGACTCTCCATGCACACCCTCCCCACGGCGAGGTGCAGGGAAATATATGGAGGTTTGGCTCGCGGATGCATGTCGCAGCTGCTCCACCCAGGGTGTCCAACGCCACCACGCACAGGCTTCTCATCAGCGCCAGGCAAAACATATAGGAATATGTAGTATGCAGGCAAGAAAGCAATCTAGTTGGCTGGCAGGCTGACAGGTAGGCAGGTGGTGTTAAAAATAATATACAATAAAAAAAAAAAAAAAAGTGACAAAAGAGGCAAGGAATACACAGTAAAATCTGAAAAAAAAAAAAAAGACAAAGAAGGCAAGAAATGTACAATGAAAAAAAAATGACAGAGGAGAAAATATATGTATAATAGGATCAGCAAAATAAAAGGCAGACGAGAGAGGAAAGCCTAACATAAAGCTGAAGATGGGAGTAAAATCAAGAACCTAAGCAGGAAAACTTGGTGTTTGACAAAGTGGGGCTGACGGTGTTGACAATTCTTTATGACTTGTCTTTTACCTGCTCCTTTTTATTTTTCATATCTATTCATTCACTTTCATCTCTCCCTCATTCCTTCCTTCATCTCTTATTCTTCTCTCATTAATTCATTCGTTTCCCTTTCTTCGTCAGCCATTTTTCACTTCCATATGTCCTGATGTGACTGGCTTCCTCCCACGTGCAGTGAGAAATCTTAGTAGTACTGGTAGCTGATACAGCCTCAAGTTCATCTGAAATGTGAACCCAGTAAACACCTGGCTAAAGTTACCCTTCTGCTACAGTCCACCATTACTCTTTTGGGGAATAGGGTGGCAACTGAGGGACGTTTGTGTGACCAGGCATCAGAGCCACGCGGTCTTATCGAAGCCACGAGGCCAAGACCCTCCTCTCCAGCACCTGTTATTGCTATGACAGGATTTACACAAAGAACAGCAAACTTACCTGTATTTTTTTATGGAAGGATGCAGATGAGAGAGAGATTCAGTCCTGTATTCACGTCGTGTAAGGAGGCTCCCTAACACCTCTTCCTTAGCGATTTATCTTCCAAACCACTCATTAATATCCCCGGGTTTCCTCCTTATGTCTTTTCAATATCGACATAGATTGCATGAATAACACACAAGTATATAGTAACGGAGCAGAATTAGAAATAAATCGGTAAGGAGGAGGTGTTAGTAAGCTTCATAGCCTTACTAGGATACCGCCCTCAGCCTGCAGTCCACCAGGTTCGCGTTTTAGACGAACCTGGAACTTCAAATTATACTTCTAATCCTCGTCTCCTTCTTGTTCTTTTAAAAAAAAATCTTAATTTACGACAGAAATAAGATCGTAAGTTTTTTTCCAGCATCATCATCCCTGTTTCTACGACCTCCGACTCGCCTCCGTCTCTCTCTCATTACTCCACATTTTTTTTTTTTTATGCGAGGAAGATGGAACCAAAGGCCATGAGCCCGCAATAACTGTTCCTTCCAAGAGAAGAACAAAATACAAGGGAGAGCCAAATTCAAGATCCGATCATTTCGAGATGCCTGGACACACTGCGTTTAAAAGACTGGAGATCATAGGAAGCAGGAAATACAGACAGAGGGAGACAGTTCCAGACGTCATACTTCTTGTCCATGCTTTGAAATTTACTGCAGAAGTTAAAGATATTTTTTTCCTATGTCTTTACTCTTGAGTTTGTACTTAAGTTGGCGCTTGAGTTGGAATTTAATTTGGCACTTGAGTTGGGACCACGTTTTGCACCTGAGTTGGCACTTAAGTTTGCTCTTGAGTAGGGACTTTTGTACGTAGGTTGGCCCTTGAGTTGGGACTTAGTTTGGTGCTTGAGTTAGGACTTAGTTTGGTGCTTGAGTTGGGACTTAGTTTGGTGCTTGAGTTAGGACTTAGTTTGGTGCTTGAGTTGGGACTTAGTTTGGTGCTTGAGTTGGGACTTAGGCTGGCACTTGGGTTGGGACATACGATGGCGTTTGAGCTGAGACTTAAGTTGGAGCTTGAGTTTGGACTTAAGGTAGCCCTTGAGTTAGGACGTGAGTTCGTACTTGTGTTAGGACTTAAGTTGGTACTTGTGTTTGGACCCAAGTTGGTACCTGTGTTGGGACTTGATTTGGCACTTGAGTTTGAACTTTAGTTGCTACTTGAGTTGGGATTTAAACTGACACTTGTGTTGGGACTTAAGTTGGCAACTGTAAAGTTGGCACTTGTTTTGGGACTTAAGTTGGCACTTGAGTCGGAGCTTAACACTTGAGTTGGCATTTAAGTCACCACTTGAGTTGGCACTTCAATTGTCACTTTAATTGACAGTTAAGTTGGGCCATGTATTGGGATTTGAGTTGGGCCTTGAGTTGTGACTTGACACTTGAGTTGGCACTTGAATTGGCATTTGAGCTGACACTATTTGGCACTTGAGTTTGCACTTAAGTTGACATTTGAGTTGGCACTTTTGTTCACACTTAAGTTGGCACTTACATTGAATTTGGCACTTACGTTTTTATTTTCTCTTATCATACTTCAGAACCACAGGTGTTTACTGATAAAGTGGACGGGCGTTTGAACCGAGTGTGAGACACAAGTGTTGTTGGCGTCACTTCATAGGCTGTTGCTTGGATTTGCTGGATTTCCCTCCATTGTCCTCCTTACTGCGATCTCGCCATGTTCCCGCTGCACCCTCCAAAGGTATGCTATTTGGCTTCTGCTAATTCTGTACTCGTTTTACTCTAACTTGGCTCAAATTTTCCATCCCTCCAACCTGAATGCTGAGTTGTAGCAATAGATTAATGCTAGAAAATGTAAGTCACAAAAAAGTGGTATGGAAAGGGAGCCGTAGCGTTGTCCGTTTCTGTCAATGACCCATGTGAAGTAAGCTGCAAAAGGACGAAAATTTGGGCCATTTACAATGAAAAAATAATATACTGCGTGATACAATGATAATCTAGGACGTTGTGGAGAGTTGAGAAGTTTGTGGTTTGCAATAGAGGGACAGGAAGACAGAGACAGACAGACAGAAGACAGACAGACGCAGGGTAAGGAGACAGACAGAGGAGACGAAGCGTCGCGTTATTATGAGTGTAGTTGACTTCATAGAACATTGCATTATAGTTGTGGCCAAACTTTAATAGCACGTCGTCTTATGTATAACTAAAGTCGTTTGACGTGTAGTGAACTAACACACACACACACACACACACACACACACACACACACACACACACACACACACACACACACACACACACACATGCAACTACATCAAACCGTTCATGCCTTACTCCACCGTGAACACAACACATCCACATACCCAACAACACCCCCCACACACACACATACATAACCACACACAACCACATACTCGTATAACCACACACACACACACACACACACACACACACACACACACACACACACACACACACACACACACACACACACACACACACACACACACACACACACACACACACATACATACATAACCACACACAACGACATACTCGTATAAACACACACACACACACACACACACACACACACACACACACACACACATACATAACCACACACAACGACATACTCGTATAAACACACACACACACACACACACACACACACACACACACACACTGCAACCACATCAAACTGTACACCCCTTACCCCACCGTACACACAACACATCCACATACCTAACAACACACACACACACACACACACACACAAACACAAGTATTCTAAGATGGGCCTTGCTGATAGAGGTGTGTGTGTGTGTGTGTGTGTGTGTGTGTGTGTGTTGTGAGGTGGGCAGGTTGCCATGGTAACACAGATGCCCTGCACCAGCCAAGCTAACACCATACGTATTGCCCACTGAGTCTCGCACTTTATATAAAACATCTCTGTACTCATATCTGATCCCAATATTGCAGTTTTTTTTTTTCATCACAATACGGTAAAACATACTCGAACTTGATTTTTGAAAATGATCCATGAATATTAAAGTTTTCTGTGGCAAGAAATGAAGAAGGTGTTTGGTGGTGGGGTGGAGTGGGTGTCTAGCGGTGCATTGTGGTGAGACACATACACCCACAGGCACATAATTACACAAACTTACACACACACACACACACACACACACACACACACACACACACACACACACACACACACACACACGTACAAATACACACACGTACACTGAGGAAGGGTGAGGCAGAGACTGGCAGGGAGAGGCAGAAACGGGTGGGAAAAAGCAGGGAGAGGGAGGCAGAGCCAGCGTGAGGCAGGGAAAAGCACTGTAGTGAATATAATGTGTCTGTGTTTTTGTCTTTAGCTGTAGGCAATGACGGAGAGAGAGAGAGAGAGAGAGAGAGAGAGAGAGAGAGAGAGAGAGAGAGAGAGAGAGGGGAGGGGGATCACACAGACGTTTCGATCCAGAAAAGCTGGTCAAACCTTAGCAGAAAAAATTATATCTTGGCCATAAGAAGGGATTTTTTCATGACAGTTTTTTTTAATACACACACGATTGTGAACAGGCATAAGAGTAACTACGTACACACACACACACACACACACACACACACACACACACACACACACACACACACAAACACACACATACTCTCTCTCTCTCTCTCTGCTGCTCCAAGGAAAGTCATCAAACTTCACTATAGCTGTGGTACCCTCCGTCTGAACCTACTTTCTACCCACTGACCTACTCTCCCCATTCCTCTCTCATTTTCCTCAGTCTCTTCCCACTCCCCTTCCACTGCCACTCTCCCCACTTCCCTCTCATGCTCCCCACTCTCCCCATTCCCCTCTCACACTCCTCACACCCTCTCTCATTTTCTGCAATCCTTTCCCACGTCCACTCTGCCTACTCCCCCCACTCCCCTCTCACTTTCCCCACTCCCTTTCCCGTCCGACTCTCCCCATTTCAATATAGTCTTGTGTGTGTGGGGGGAGGGAAGAAGGGTGGCATACGGATGTGGGGGGGGCGTTGTAGAAATGCGTGTTCATGGGCGCCTACGTGTGTGTGTGTGTGTGTGTGTGTGTGTTTGTGTGTGTGTGTGTATGTGTGTGTGTGTAGAGGGTGATTGAAGGGTGGCATACGGATGTATGGGGGGGGGTTATAGAACTGCGTGTGTTCATGGGCGCCAAGGGTGGCAGTACGGTACGGTACGGAAAAAATATCATAATTCCGATAGTTTAAAAATACCGCACCGTAGTTTCGTTGCATACATAAAGAACCGTACCGTACTGGTGCGATAAAATGAAATTTCGTTCCGAACTTTCGTACCTAATTTCGTACTGTACGTCTGCCATTACGTTTCTGTGAAAATTAATCGATAATATAAATTATTTTTGCAAGCAATTCCTCGTCCAGTTTCAATACTCGCTTATTATATTTGTGTTTTTTGCTGTTAGTGGAAATTATATATTGTGTGTGTGTGTTTGTGTGTGTGTGTGTGTGTGTGTGTGTGTGTATGTGTATGTGTGAGGTAATTGACCTAACATTTGATTTACATTCATATGGCAATGGGATTAAATATAATTAAGGATTACTGACTTGGATTGTACTAGAATTTTCTGTGAAAAATTGTGTTTAAATCAGACTATGATAAAACTCAACCACTTAACGGGTCAAGTAGCAATGCTGCAGCCGACCCTACAATAAATACCTAATCCAAATCATTATTTATATACTATTGTATAATCAAATCTATAAATTAATCACTTAACTCTGTAGGCCTACAGTGGGCAAGGAATAGACGAGATACGTATAGCAAAACAAATGTCAAATAATAGAAATATCTATCTATCTATCTATTGCCAGACGCCATAATACCGTAAGGGGTGACCATTTGACTCTGAGTTACCTGTTTTACAGGGATGGGCACTAACCCTCCACCAACCCACTTGTTGACACGTAGGGAGCACGTATGGGTTGGTTATATGGTAACCACCCAACGTTGTAAATGGTTTCTTGGCTTACAGGAAACCATTTGGCTTGTCACTCAATGTAAAGCCAACTGTGAAGGAAAGAAAAGCAATAAGAAGTGACAGGAAAGATGGGAGAAATAGGAAGAGAGGAGGACAGACAGAAAAAAGAATGATAAAGGCTAAGGAAGAGGTAGGTAGCACTACATCAAGTGAGTGGATGATGGTCGCCACCACCTACCAGATTATTACCCAAGTGCTAAAATATGGTGCTGATTTCAGTGACGTGCCTTGGAAATGATGCTGGTAGCGGAATCTGAGAGGTGTCTGGATTACGAGAAAATCTGCGAGAACTTTTGCGATGTGCATACGAGGTTTTGATAAGTGGTATTCTGGAGAGTGTTGTACGACAATCTTAAGACCAACACCAGGTTGCGCCAGGGCAAGTGTTGGTCAATCAAGGAGCGGAAGGTTTCTCTATTTAACTCTGAGTAACCAATCACAGTACACCGGAGTATGACGTCATAGTGGTAGCAGACGATGTTTCCACACCGCCAGTCATAATTTCCAAGACAGTATTGAAGCAGTGGAAGACCACCAAAATATTATGTACAGAAGGGCAGTGAACTTCTCAGAGGAAGAAATAAGTGCGCTGATTCATAATTTTTTCGACATTGTGTCATGTAGGCTATCACCATATTTTAAATGAGTTTCTTCTTAACACTGGCATGTTTAATCGAATTTTTGTGAACATTATATCAATAGGCTATAATTTGTTTGTAGTAAAGGCAATATTGGCAGACAATGCTAGTTTTACCACATATGTCGAAGTAGTACTTGTTCCGTTATAGTATTCTCGCATCGTCTTCAACGGTATTGCCAATTGTATTTATTTATTTTGAAAAATCGCAACAGTTGTATGCACTTAAGGATCAATTGATGCATGATTTAATTCTCAGGATTTGAGGGATGTTTGAGCTACAACATTTGTAAAAATAGGAGAGTTATAAGACTTACGATGTACTTAGGGCTGCCCCTCACATGGCGCAACTCTACGAGGAGAATTGACAACGCCGCATAGGGTATGCGCTCGTTTTCTAGGGCCCCAGAATATGCACTTAAGTGAAAAGTTGCTCTTACGCCCAAAGATGATGGATTTGCGAGGATTTCTGAGCTTTCAGAATCCGCCCCCAGCACTGTAAATGGCTTCCTGGTGTACAGGAAACCATTTGGCTTGTCACTCAGTGTAAAGTCACCCACAGGTAGAGGGAAGAGGAAAGAATGATGGAGAGAAAGACGGAGGAGGGAGTGTAAAGTTACCCGACGGCAGAAGGACGAGGAAAGACTGAAGGAAAGAAAGACAGAAGAGGATGGAAGGAAAGAAGATGGAGGAGAGGAAAGCGCAGACACCCGAGAGCAGCACTACATCGAGCGAGTGGTACTGTATATAATAACCATTATCATATGCTTCTCGTAATTACTTACATGTCTCCCATCTAAAAGTATACACTATTCTATGTTCATTATGGCTTGACCAGAAATATTACCTTATAAGTCTGTAACACACACACACACACACACACACACACACACACACACACACACACACACACACGCTAAAACATAAGGTTATATCTTAAAACATTGGTCAGGGAAACAATTAGGTTATCCTATCTACAAGTCAGTATTTGTCATCTGGATTATTCTGGACAGTGGACAGTCACATTGGAATAATTAAGCACGGCAATGGGTACGGAAAAGGCACGGAAAAAAAAGTAATTTCGTACCGTACCGTACTTAAAGAAATGTCGTACCGTAATTTGGCACCGTTCTTACTGGTGAAAAAATACCATACCGTACCGTACTTCCCTACAGTACCGTCCCGTACTTTTGGGGCGCAAACGTGTGTGTGTGTGTGTGTGTGTGTGTGTGTGTGGAGGGGGAGGGGAGAGGAAGAGGAGGAGGAGGAATTATAGAGGAAAGAGTACATAAAGAGAAGAATGCAAGGAAGGTGGAAGGAAGAATGTGGAAAGGAGCAGAGAGGAGAAAGAAAAGATGAAGTTAAGGGGTATATGGAAAAGAGAATGGAACAGAGAGGGATACATGAGAGAGAGGCGAGAGAGAAAGAGAAACAACAGGAAAGGGAAGGAAAAGAAAGCAAACGGGAAAAAAGAGGAGATGAAAGGGGGAAAGGAGGTAGGATACAGGAAAGAACACAGACGACATAAGAAAGAGGAAGTGTAAGGAGATGTCGAAAAGAGAAGAAGAGGGAAAGAAATACACGGGGAAAAGGGAAAGAAGGGAGAGAAAGAGAAGTGAGAAAGAAAAGAGACAAACGTGAAAGAAAAGATAAAGGGAAAAAAGGAGGGAAAGGAGAGAGGAGAGGAAAGAAGAGACACGAAAGTGGGAGGAGAGAAGAGAAAGAGAGGAGGAAAGAAGAAAAGAGAAGGGTGGTGAGAAAATTGATTGAGGTGTAAAGTGGGGAAGCGATTAGAGAGAGAGAAAGGAAGGGGAGAGAGGGTAATGGGGGGGGGGAAGGATTACAGGAGAGAGAGAGAGGGGGGGGGGAACAAATAAAGACACTGAACGATAAACAACGGCACAATGACGAAGGCATGAGAGGAATTGCAGAACCTAAATTTTTTGCATCATTTCGTTCTGTTTTTTTTTTATCTCTTTATCGTAGTTTTTTCTTGTCTCAGTCAGCTCCAACCTTCTCTTTGCTTATCTCTCTCCTCTCCTCCTCCTCCATTAACCTAGTAAGCATTCTCTATTTTCAACTCTTTCTCTCTTGAAGGGAGAAACCTGTACTGTACACAGGAAAAATCATCTGGTAAATTACCAATATGCGGGGAATCGAACCCGGGACTCTCAGATGAGAGCCAGGCAGCATACCACTACACCACGACCAGGTAAAAATTAACTCACGTTGTCACAATCTTGTAACCAACGTCCCTCCGCCCCCACTGTGGGCATCAAGAGGATGAGTTATCCCCCTGGCACTCGGGCAAGTAGATGCTTTTAATCTATCCCAAACACTTACGGCAAGTCAGAATGAAGAGAGAAACCTGTACTGTACACAGGAAAAATCATCTGGTAAATTACCAATATGCTGGGAATCGAACCAGGGACTCTCAGATGGTGTAGTGGTATGCTGCCTGGCTCTCATCTGAGAGTCCCTAGTTCGATTCCCAGCATATTGGTTATTTACCAGATCTTTCTCTCTTCTTTCATCGTTCCTCTACGCCCTTGTCATGGACAGAGAAACCTGGACAGGTGAGGCGGGGCAAATGTCATATTTTCTCTTTTCCCCCGGCTTGTCCGTCACTCTTCGTTCACGACTCCTTTCCCCATCCCCCCACCCCCCATCCCGTTTACCCTCTCTTCATAGCACCTGCCAGGCTGCACTCCCCATCCCCCCTTCCCTGCCCCCATACACACCAGTTCGCTAATCCGCCGACCTTGAACCGTGTGTGTGTGTGTGTGTGTGTGTGTGTGTGTGTGCGCATCCTTGACACAAGCAACTCCCTACATTTTTTTATCACAACCCATCCCTCCCTCTTCCCTACGGCTACTCTGCTATCACACACACACACACACACACACACACACACATACACACACACACACACACACACACACAATGAGAAGCTCGTCTTCATTCTTCGTATACGCAGCTGCTCTCTCTCTCTCTCTCTCTGCTTTTCAAGATTCTGTAGGAGTGAATAGTAATGTCAGTGCAAAGTATGCCTTTATTATTGTGATATAAGTATTGCAAAATAAAACTTAGGAATATATTTAAAGAAAACAACTGCAGTAGGCTGGTTGGCCCATGAGAGGCGACTCCTCCTGATTTTGGATCTGCATACGAGAGAGAGAGAGAGGTGAGGAGTGACCACTTGTCCCCCCATCTCTCTCTCTCTCTCTCTCTCTCTCTCAATAATCTGTAGCAGTGAATAATAATGTCAGTGCAAAGTATGCCTTTACTGTGATATAAGCATTACAAATTAAAACACTGGAACATATTTAGAGGAAACAACTGCAGGAAATCCTCTCGAGACGTCAGCATGTGGAACTGTCATTATTTCCCTGCGGGCCAATTAACGTCCACCTTCATACTTGCCTACTCCCTTCTGCCACCATTTTCGCCAATTCTCCTCATCTTTACTTTCCAATTCAGAGCATGTCATTTGTTATGATAATAATTGCACAAACACTCACACACACACACACACATATATATATATATATATATATATATATATATATATATATATATATATATATATATATATATATATATAAGACAGACAGAGACAGAGAGATGGTAGATGGGGGAGGGAGGACGGGGAGAAGAAAGGATGGAAGAAAGTGTTTACTTTGAGAGAGAGAGAGAGAGAGAGAGAGAGAGAGAGAGAGAGAGAGAGATGCCACCATTTTCGCCAAAGACTCCACTATATTTCTCCTCATCTTTACTTTCCGATTCAGATCATGCCAGTAGTCATGAAAGTCATAATAATAATTGCACACACACAGATATATATATATATATATATATATATATATATATATATATATAGCAGGGGGTGAGAGAGAGAGAGAGAGAGAGAGAGAGAGAGAGAGGTGAGAAGTGTCCACGTGTCCCCTGGGAATGGCCAGCCTTCCCGGGTCATATGGGTAGGACTGAGAGGAGGTGAGGGAAGGACGGGGAGGGGGGGGGTACGGTTCATATGGACGAAGATTTAGTGGAAAAATCGAAAAGGAAAAAGAAACTATCAGCTCAGCCCCTGAGTGTCCAGGTTTCTTTGTCCATGACTGTACGAAAGGAAAATTATTTCATGTTATTTTGTAAGAGCTTCGGGTACACAAAGTTACAAGGCCACAGGGAACGAACTGCATACCGAGGGTGTAATACTACGGCGGCTTAGGGGGGTTTATACCACTTTTCTTCAGTGATTTATTGTTCAACTGAGCGAAGGAGAGAATTTTACAAAGCCTTTGCCAAATTCGGAACACGAGTGACCGTGTGAAGGATTAAGAGGGCCCCTCGGGATTCTGAACCTTCCTCCTTCCCTCTTCAGTTTTCTTTCCTCTACACACACACACACACACACACACACACACACACACACACACACACACACACACGACGCTTAAATAATAAAACAATGTGTAGCCTCTATTTATCTGTCAGTGTCCTGATATCGGTCCATATGAGGAGGGATGTAGGATGGGAGTGGCCCGGGTCGGAATGTGGGGAGGGGTTGGGTAAGGAAGCAATGAAATAGCCATGAAAGTTGAAGAAAAATTATTTTATTTTATTTTATTGTTTTATTACTATTCTTTATGAAAAAACATAAAGTGATTTACAATAATATTACTGATCGAAGGATCAACAGTAGCATTTCCTTTATAAATATTCATTATATTCTAAAATTTACATTGAAAATACAATCTCTCTCTCTCTCTCTCTCTCTCAGTCACTCGATATTCATGTCTCCCTCATCTAAACCTTCCCCCTTCCCCCATCCCATTAATCCGATCCCTCCTCTTCCCTATGCTATACACCAAGGGCACAGCGTGGGACCGGTGTGGTGGCGGTTGATGGTTGGGGACCCAGGGGAGGGGGTAAGGTTTGATGGTGACCTGCTAATCCCAACCCTTCCCCCATAATCTGGGGACTCCGGTCGCCGCAGCCTCCCTCTCCCGCACCCACACTCTGTAGCCTCACACTTGTATTTACAATGCGTTTTTCGTGGATGTATATGTAGATCACTATGTATAAGTTTTATGTGTGTACAAATGTATTACTGTTTGTGACCTCTGTTTCCTATTCCATTCACCGATCTTGTGTACGTGAATATGTATATACATATGGTATATATCAGTATGCTCAAACAAATTCCATGTAACTACATACAACAGCACTCTTTATACTCACTGTACAGTTTAATACATGTATTACTGTATATAAGATTACTAATTAGTCCACTTTAAAATTATTGACCAATCACACGTACAGTATATTGTAATCTAATATAATACATTAATAGGCTCGGGAAGATGACTAGTCGCGACAGCGAGAGGTGGCGGAGAAGCTCATCCCACTCTCTTCCCACTGGAATGTCTGTGATTGGTGGATGGTGGGATGGGAGGTGCGTGAGTGAGGTTAGGAGTCCATTTGATGACCAGTACAGGTGTACTGTCTAATCTGGAAAGACATCGTCACCTGCCTGGTGCTACTCTCTCTCTCTCTCTCTCTCTCTCTCTATGTATGTATGTACGTTTTTTCTAACATTTTGTTGTGATGTGTTTTCATTATTTTTTTTAATTTCTTTTTTCATGGTCTTGAAATACAAAGGAAAATATTGTATTTATCATGCTGTACTTATGCAGTCAGTATCCTATTATAAGGCTCATCAAGTCATCCGTAATTCATCGCCGAATTTAATAACCTTAAATGTACTGCAC
>NW_027643701.1:0-10000 GCF_032717465.1 Coenobita brevimanus | reverse complement strand
GAAAAACATTGTATTATATATTGATATTTACATTATTTGTATGTTTTATTAAGGTAATAATGCCTTACATGTGTTGTGTTCCCAGATGTAAGGGAAATTATAAAAATGGAACAAAAGTAAGCGTATTCTTCCCGCAAGATAAAGAACTTGCCTCCACGTGGCTACGTGCCATTAAGCGCGACCAGTTCACTCCAAATCGCAACAGCAGGGTAAGTACAACATTATTTTCTGTTCATTATTATCAGAAAAGTGTAGAGAGTACAGTGAGAAGCTTTAAGTCATCGTAGTTGTACTGAATATAAGAAAAATGAGGCCTTAGCCATGCTAGGGTGTAGGACCAAAGCCATTACACACACGTGGCTGGAGCTGGATAAGAGAGGAATATATAACCCTTCATTTTTCCTACATATCTCCACAGCTTTCCTCTATAAAGAAACTGAATCGAATTCAAACGAAATCTGCATGACCTTGTTCACCCCGTATATAAGAGGCCCAATATAATACCTCCAGTATACCATCAATATAACACCCCAATACACAGTAAGATTCTAAGTATAACACCCCAATATACTAACAATATTACAGCCCCAATATACCACCAATGTAACACCCCAATATACCACTAATATAACACCCCAATGTAATACCACCAATATAACACCCCAATGTAATACCAGCAATATAACATCCCCAATATACCACCAATATAATATCGCAGTATACCACCAATATAACATTACAATATACCACCAATATAACATTACAATATACCACCAATAAAACAGCCCCAATATACCACCAGTATAACAGCCCCAATATACCACCAATATAACAGCCCCAATATACATAAGAACATAAGAAGAGAGGATAACTGCAGTAGGCCGGTTGGCCCATGCTAGGCAGCTCCTAGAAGAGTAACTGAACTACTAGAATGAGATAAGGATAGCAAAGAAGAAGGCTCTCCCCGCCCTCCAAACCCTCCAGCCGAAGCCGGCAGGAAAAAGTCAGAAAGAACACCACGCCGTATAGAAAAACTGGCGTGGACATTTTACAGGAAAGTGTGAAAGGAGAATAGAGACTATCATAGTGTAACCTGAAAAGAAAATTTATTTTTTAGTTAGTATTGGTTATAATATTTTCTTTATTCTATATCCACCCCTTATTTGTCATATGCTTATCTAGCCTATGCTTGAAACTCTCAATGGAAGAGGCAGCAACTACTTTACTAGGTAGCTTATTCCATTCGTCTACTACTCTATTACCAAACCAATTTCTACCGATTTCCTTTCTGAAACGGAATTTTCTAGTTTGAAACCATTATTTCTAGTTCTATCCTGTATGCTCACTTTAAGTACCTTGCTAATATCTCCCTTATTTATACCATTCATCCACTTAAAAACCTCAATTAAGTCTCCCCTTACTCTACGCCTCTCTAGCGAATGCAGACTTAGTCTTTTCAGTCTGTCTTCATATGACAGGTTCCGGACGTCATGTATCATTTTTAGTCATTCTTCTCTGTACATTTTCTAACGAATTAATATCCATTCTATAGTAAGGACACCAAAATTGTACTGCGTAGTCTAAATGTGGCCTTACTAATGCTAGATAAAGTTTTAGTATTACTTTAGATGATCTATTGCTCACGCTTCTCGAAATAAATCCTAGGACCCTATTTGCTTTATTTCTCGCATTAATACACTGTTGCCTAGGTTTAAGGTCGTTACTAATCATAACTCCTAGATCTCTCTCGCATTCCGATTTGCTAATTTCTTTGTTATAACATCGCAATATACCACCAATATAACAGCCCCAATATACCACCAATATAACATCGCAATATACCACCAATATAACAGCCCCAATATACCACCAATATAATAGCCCCAATATACCACCAATATAACATCGCAATATACCACCAATATAACAGCCCCAATATACCACCAATATAACATCGCAATATACCACCAATATAACAGCCCCAATATACCACCAATATAATAGCCCCAATATACCACCAATATAATAGCCCCAATATACCACCAATATAATAGCCCCAATATACCACCAATATAACAGCCCCAATATACCACCAATATAATAGCCCCAATATACCACCAATATAATAGCCCCAATATACCACCAATATAATAGCCCCAATATACCACCAATATAATAGCCCCAATATACCACCAATATAATAGCCCCAATATACCACCAATATAACAGCCCCAATATAACAACCCCAATATACCACCAATATAACATCGTAATATACCACCAATATAACAGCCCCAATACGTATATGATTTATATATATATATATATATATATATATATATATATATGTAATATCATTTAAACAACACACACACACACCAAAGAGACCGCTACCTGACCACGCACCTTGCCCCTGACCTACGCGGCTGACGTCACAAGAGGATTGGAGAGGCCTTCTAATTTTAGAAGGCCTTGACCTCCCACGTCTCCCTTTGTCTCTCACACTTTTGTTTATATCGATTTAACCATCTACCTGTCTACTAGATTACTTGCCTTTCTGTCTACTACTTACCTACCTTCCTTCATGCATATACATAGTGATTCTTTACCTACCAGCCTACTTACCTACTGCCCAACCTAATTACCTACTTTTCACAGGCCCATCAACCAGCAGTATTTTCCCCTGCCTACCTTCTTACAAAATTCCCACGTAAAGACTCCCACCCTTCTTTCTTCATCCTGCACTTTTCCTCTCCTCCTTTCCTTCCTGCCCTCCATCCCTCCTCTTGTACTTCGCCTCTCTCTCCACCAGTAGTCACTCCACGTAATGACAATCCATCTCATCTGCATATTTTTATTTTCTCACCCCTGTTTTTATTTTGCCATGTCAACTAATTTCCTCTATCTCTGTATCACCTGTCTTTGTCCCCTCCTCTCCCCCTCTCTCTTCCCCTATACTCATCTCCCTCTCTCCACCTCTCCTCCCTCTTCCTTCTTCATCCTCTCTCAACTTTTCTAACTTCCCCACTCCCCTCTCTTCCCTATTCCTTCTCTCCCTCCTATCGCTCCCTCAGCTTCCTCCTCCCTTTCCCTTCTCGACCCCATCCCCCACACCCCTTTCCCGTTTTTGCTCCCCCACAGCCTCCCCTCTCTCTTTCCTCTCTCATCCTCATCCTGCTTCTCCTTCCTTCCTCGTCATTCCCCCCCCTCACATTCTTTTTAATCCCTCAGTCTTCCTCGTCTCCTTGCCCTATCCTCTCCCCTACCCTTACACCCCCTCGCATCACCATCACAACCTCCCACACCCCTCTCCCCTCCCCACACACCGTTCTCTCACCCTCACCCAATTATGTCCACCCCCCACTCCCCCCCGCCCCAGCACTAAGGTTAGTGAAAGCTGGTCGGCATTTTTGTGTTGGTGGTGCCATACACTTCGAGAAGGATGCCACTCCCACGGTATGCAATCTGCTTACTTGATACACACTCACCATCAAGACGTATCCCCCCCCCACCTCTCTCTCTCTCTAAAATCCCCAAAATAACTCCTCTCTCTCAATCCCCTAATGACCAGTCTCTCAATCTCCTTTCGGCCGAATTTCAACTCACCCGTCCAGATTTCAGCACTTCCTTTATCTCTCAGTCTCTTTCTCTCCTCCTCAGCCCCTCTTTCAACCTCCTTAATCTTGTAACCTCCTTTTCATTTTTTTTTTTAATAACCCTTCACTCCATCCCCAAATAACGCTTACTAACCCCCATAACTACTCTCCCAGTCCCAGCCTTTTTCTCATTCGTTTTCTCTCTCAACACATTTTTCTCACCATTAACACACAAATCCCCTGCCCGTTGCTCCACCTACTTTTCCGCCAACAACCCCGCTCTCACAACCCTTCAACTCCCAGTAACCCCTCTCTCAACCCCTAACAACTCCTGTCTCAACCTCTTAACCTCTATCTCAGCCCCTTGATTTCTTTTCGCAAACTCCTTATCGCCAAACTCGCGGCCACCCGTCCAGAATTCAGGATGTCCTTTACCCGCACATTTCCTGGGCAGGGCGAGGGGCCTTTTTCCGTGTGGCTGTCTTGGCCTCTCTTGGCGGCGGCTGCTGCGTCCACAAAAACCCGGCCCCGTACCTGAATTAATTTATCTCACGTTCGGGGATCATTCTTTACCCTCCCGGTTCTTTTGTTGGCGAGTTGAGTAAATCTTTCTGTAGATAATAAGAATAATACGAAGTACATGCAAGAGTACTGGAGTAAGCTGAGGTGTTTACGTCAACTCCTTCTATAGCAGAATAAAACCGTCTGCAGGTAGCCAGAATAATAAACAGGTAAAATAAGAGACTACAGTAATGGGATAAACAGTGTTCGATCCTATAATATACAGGTAAAATAAGAGACTACCGTAATGCAATAAACAGTGTTCGATCCTATAATATACAATAAGAGACTACCGTAATGCAATAAACAGTGTTCGATTCTGTCAGTACCAGCAGTCCTTCCTAAGCTGAATAAAACCGTTTGTAGTTAACATGGATAACCTCAAGAAGAAATCCATTCCCGTCCCCGAATTAATTTATCTCACGTTCAGGGGTCATTCTTTACTTTGTCGTTTTCCTGCCACGGCTGAGTAAAAATCGTCTGCAAATACCATGAATAACGTGTAAGATTCGTCCCTCACATCTGAATTAATTTATCTCACGTTCAGGGGTCATTCTTTACCTCGTTCCTTTACTGCCACGGCTGAGTAAAAATCGTCTGCAAATACCAAGAGTAACGTGTAAGATTCGTCCCTCACATCTGAATTAATCGCTTCAGCATGATGGTGTTGGCATGTTAGTGTTGGCTTGCTTCTTTTATTCTTTCTACCACCAGGCGATCTGATTCATCTTTGTGGAGACTCTTGCAACTACTGTAACTCTCCCTCCCTCCCCCTCTTCCCTCCTTCCCCTCCTGAGTGAGGTGGAGGGGGGAAGAGGGAGGGGGAGGCCAAGGATGAGATGGAGGGATGGGGTGGAGAGGTATATGAGAGAGGGGGGTGTGAGTTGGGAGCAGGGCAGTGAAATGGCGGGGGACAGGGCGACTTGGAGGCGATTTGTTTGTGGCCACCCCAAACGGGATTGAGGCGTCTGGCAATAGATAGATAGAGAAGTAATGCATAAGACTGCTTGTTTAGTTGCATCATCTGCCTTCCATCTACCAAACAGCAACCAAACCTGGCTGAATATTTAAGTGGAAAATATGAAAAATGTTAAATCAGACAAAAGTAAGAACTGTAATATACTTTGGTTATGGAGAAACCTGCCCATAATCCTATATAAATAGTTGCCCTGGCGTTTGTGTCCCTACTCAGTAACGACTCTTCTCACAACGCACTACCACCCCGCCTTACTCGTACACACTCTGGCACCTTATCTCCCCACCTTGTTATAGGTCTGCCTCTCTTCTTGTTTGTACTGTATAATTTCACACTTTTTCGCCCTCCAACACTACTCCCCCTTCTCTCTCTCTCTCTCTCTCTCTCTCTCCAGAATCGTCTGGAGGTAGCAAGAATAAAGCTGAGATACGTCCTGGGGGGAAGGGGTTAAGGCAATCTTGGTAGCGGCAGACGATTTTATTCAGCAAGAGAGACAACCAACATGGAGGAGAAGGAGGGAGAGGCTGTCCAGTAACACCTTCAGTTCGGTGACTTATTTTTCCATTTATTCTGCCTCCAGACGATTTTATTCAGTTCAGGAGAGATTTACCGCAGTGGATGGGTTAAATATTGGCATCATGTATTCTTTAAGGCTAAATTAGGTCCTCCCTGGAGTTGATTACGGACGTCTGGAGGTAGCAGGAATAAATAAGCAAAGAGGGTCATCGTACTGAAGAGCTTAACACCTTCCCTAAGATGAAGTAGGCAGCTGGTCCATTGCGACAAGTGGAAATGTTGAGTGGGAGAGACACAGGGTACAACTTAAGTCTTAATTTTCTCTCCTCAGTTTCTCTAAGATGGGTCCTGTGTAGCCCAAAACGTTAGGGAAAATAAAGAATGCCAGCTCTAACCTGTCTCCCTGCCACCCAACCTTTCCACTTGTGGTATCAGTGCCACCACGTGCAGGCGTCCCTCTCCACCACCAATACCGATACTATAGTTACATGGGCGCTACCTCCACACCACCTTCCACACATATTAGCATGCCATGTTATCCCTCTCACCTTACCTTTCTCCTCTGGCCATATTTCTCGGCCATAAAGTCACATTGAGGGGAAGGTTTGAGGGGCTGGATATCACAAACGCACACGATTCCCACCACAAATGCTGAGGGAAAAAAAAGAGAGAAAAATGGGAACACCGAGACCAGTCGTGGTGTGTATATTGAAGTGACCCCCTCCCTCCCTCCGTTCTCTTTCACCTCTCGAACCCCCTATCTTCTCTTCACCTCTAACCATTCCTCCTCCTCTCCCTTCTTCATTCCTTTCCCTCTCCTTCACCTCCAACTTTCCTCCATCTCTCCTCAACCAACCACCCATTCTACTACTCCCTCCCTCTCCATTCCTTCCCTCTCTTCCTTCTTCCCATTTTCCCATAATTTTTTTCTTTCTCCTCCTCTTCCCTTACCACCGACTTCCCTCTTTCCTTCCACCACCTTCATCAATCCATTTTCCAACTTTCCTCCACTCTCTGTGTCACCGGCATTCTCTCCCTCTCTCCGTCATACCTCCTTCCTTCATATTCCCTCCATCTCCTCACACACACACACACACACACACACACACACACACATTAATCGATGTATCACTTGAACACATTAATGTCTTGTTAAATTGGTGTAAACCATAACCGCATTATTTTCAAACCTAGTTTCACCGAGTGCGAACCGTAATGGAAAATAACACACGGGATAGAAATTAGACGTTCTTTATCTTAAACAGTGTTCGGATCTGCACACTGATCGTTCATCTCTGCAGCTCGCCTTCCTCTTTGTCCTTCATTTCCATCATATTGTCCTGAGGCTGTTTCTATCATTCACATCCCCGATAACTAAGGGTGTATCTTTTGTACTATGAATAGTGAAACAAGACGAAGACATCCCCAACCTCTCTCCCCTGCAACAGCCCCCACCACCCCCCAGCCCCTGCCCCTCCTCCTGTCTATTCTTTCAAAGGCGGAATGAACAAGTGCTGTTGCTTAGTGTGATTAAATATTGTATTCCAGTAATTCTTATCATCATTTCTTAACAAACTCATCGTGTTGTAATTAAATATAGCTAAAAACTATACATAACTGAGCCGTAAAAAGTGGCTTATTGACTGTTATTAGTCTTGCTGTAAATCTGATCGGTAGCAACTTCAGTTGAGCTTGTGCATCGCGCATGTCTGTAGCATCAAGTGTACCAATGCTTCCGATGCACTCAGTGATTGAGAGGTGATATTTAATTTTATTTTCTAATATTAGTTGTCTAGGCTTGTGAAACTCTCAGAACCACTTTGTATTAATCCCGAAATGCAGATAGATTAGTCAGTAGCCTGTGTGGTTGTGTTTGATGCTTGTGGATTACGTAGCACGTTGGATTGTGGCACGTGAGGTTACTGACTTGTGACACGGGACGGTTGGCACACCTGCGTTGCCCACCACGTGCCACCTACCCTGCTCCAAAACACTAGTTCCGTCTCTTCCCGCAGGTGGCGTCGCAGAAGAGTTCTTTAATTTGTGTGAGATATGCGTCTTGTCGTGATCTCCGAGAACAAGAGTGACTGTGGACCTGATAGCCTTCGCTCTGGTGTGAAGAGACGGGGCCTGACTGAGGTCCTGAAGACTCTAAGGTGAACTGCCCGGCCGCCACCCCGACACCACCGGCAAGGTCAGCCATTTTGATCGTCCTACATTTTGTAAGCTCACGCTTCTTGATATTACCTCTTACTGTAACTTCCTTACCGGTTTAAACTGATTGCATTCATCATGTCGTTATTATCTGGATGTTCTATGGAATAGGGGAGGTATTATTATTATTGCTGTACAGTTAAATCATCAATTACGATAGTTAACGCTTACCTACCTGCCGGCTTGTGTCGTGCATGTTATTTTCTAAATGTGATAATGACAGTTTAGAAATGATTAGCTGGATTTTATATATTTTCTTCCCCCTCCCTTATATTCACTTTCTTCCTCTTCTTCGTCTTCTTCCTCTTCCTCATCTTCCTCTTCCATCTTTTCCTGTTCCTCTTCTCCTCTTTCTCTTCCCCCTCTTCCTCTTCTCCCTCTTCCTCTTCCTCTTCTTCTTCCTCTTCCTCTTCTTCCTTTTCCTCTTCCTCTAGCTGTTCTTCCTCCTCTTCATCTTCTCCCTCTTCCCCTTCTCCCTCTGTCTCTTCCTCTTCTGTTTCCATTTTTTCCTCGGTCTTCCTGTTCCTCTTCCTCTTCCCTTTCCTCTTCCTCTTTCATTTCCTCTTTCATTTCCTCTACCCCATCTTTCTCTTCCCATTCCATTTGTTCGTCTTCCTGTTCCTCTTCCTCTTGTTCTTCCTCTTCCTTTTCCTCTCCCTTTTCTCTTCCTTCATTTCGTCCTTCCTCCTCCTCTTTCTCGTCCCCTTCTTCCATTTTTTTCTCCTCTTCTCGTTTCTCTCGTCATCCTCTTTCCCTCCTCTTCCTTTCCTTCCTCCTCTGTTTTTACCTCTTCCTCTTCCTCTTCTTCTCCTTCATCCTGCTCCTTTTCCTCCTCTTCACTCCACGTCTTCCTGTTATTCTTCATCTTACCACCTCTTCTTCCCTTCTTTTCTTCCTCCTCCTGCCTCTCCTTCCTCCTCCTCTTCCTCCTGTTCTTCCTCATCCTCTTCCTAATCTTCCTCCTCTTCCCTGACCTTCCTTCTCTTTCTCTCTTTCCGTCTTTTTTTTCTCTTTCTCTTTTTCATTCTATCTCATTTCTTTGTATTTTCTCCCTACTTTCTTCTCCTCTTTCTTTTCCTCTCTTTCTCTTTGGCTCCCTTTTTCTTCTCCACTCTTTCTCCTTTCGTCTCTCTCCTCTCCATTTTTCTTCTCTTCTTCCTTCGTTGTCTCCTTCCTTCTCCTCATTTATTTCTTCTCCCTCCTTTCTTCTCTCATGTTCTTTTCCTTTTTCTTCCTGCTTCATCATTCTTCTTCCTTACCTCCCCTTTCTTCACTCCCTTTCTTTTCCTTCTTTCATTCTTTTTCCCTCCAGTCTTCCTTCTCTCCTTTCTTCTTTCTTCCCTCCTTTCTTCTTTTTCTCTCCTTTCGTCGTCCTTTTCTTCCTTTTCCTTCATTCATCTTCCTTACCTTCTCTTCTCTTTTCTCTCCATTCTTCATTCTTCTCTCTCCTTTCTTCTCTGATTTCTTTCGTTCATCTTTCTCCTATATTCTTCATTCTTTCTTTTTTCTTTTCGTCTTTCTTCCCTTTTCCTTTGTTTTCCTTATTTTACTCATTTCCTCTTTTTCTTCGCCTTTGCTCTTTCTTCGTTCTAATTTCTTCTTCTTTGTCCCTTCGTGTTTCCTTTCATCTTCTTTATTTTCGTTTCTGTTTTCCTCCTCCTCCTCCTCCTCCTTCTCCTCCTCCTTCTCCTCCTCCTCCTCCTCATCATCATCATCATCCATTTCACTCCCCATCTGAAAGAAAAATACCAAACGAAATGTTTCCTGAAAACAGGCAGATTTTGAAGGGACTCTGTTGATAGATTTCCTAACTTTTACTATCCTGTTCCTGGCTCTGGATCCACTCCCGTCCCATGTATTTGGGCGAGGGAGTTAGCCTAATATGATGGTAATTCTGTCAGTTAACACTCACTCCCCTTTATTAACTTACTTTGACCCTTTTGGTTGGATTCACAGTCGTCTTTGGTGATGGTAGGAGGAGGAAGGGAAATGGTTTGAGTGGAAGGAGGAAAGAAGAGCTAGTGGAGAGAGGAAGGGGGGAGTTAGGAGGAATGGGAGGGTGAACTGAGGGAAGGGAAGAAGTGATGCCAAGGAGTTTGCTGAGGAGGGGAAGGAGAACTTGAGGAGCAGGGAGTGC
>NW_027643700.1:220000-248719 GCF_032717465.1 Coenobita brevimanus | reverse complement strand
CGGCGTCTGGCTATAGATAGATATATAGATAGGAATAATATTAAAGATAAATATTAATCAGCATAATAAAAACAAGTATTGTATCTCGAACTGGAGCTCGGTGAACCATAGAAGCTTCGAATCCCGTCAGTCACCCTCTAACCGTGGTAGGAGGAGGACGCTCGAGCTGTGTGTCTATTCTCAGTGTTGATAGTGTTTCAACAGCTTGCCCATCTTGCCGAGATGAACAAAGGTAAGCGAGGATATTGTTCATCAGTTCTTTGATACTGCATGTGGAGGGATGGAGAGGAAGGGGGAGACCTAGGATGAGGTGGAGGGATGAAGTTGAGAGGTATATAAGGGAGGGGAGTGAGCTGGGGGAAGGTCAGTCAAATGGTGGGTGACAGAGCGACTTGGAGGCGTTTTGTCTGCTGCCACCCTTTGCGGGATTAGGGCGTCGGGCTATAGATAGATAGAATAGAATAGAGGAGGCCGAGGGATGTGAAAAACCTCTGATCCTCCATCTTCTTATGCATCAACTTCCTATAGACTTATCAATCCATCAGAAATGCATCTACATAAACAAACACATACTAAATAGTTTTCCTCGCTGTCTTTACATACTATAATTTCCTCGTAGTAATTATCGTTGTTTATAGAGGGAGGGGAAAGTGCTATGACTCACTAGGATCCTTTGAGCAGTCCTTCATTTATGCAACAGGTCAACTCTGGAACTGTCTACCTCTGTCTGTATTTCCTACTTCCTATGATCTCCAGTCTTTCAGACGCAGTGTGTCCAGGCATCTCGAAATAAACGGATCTTGAATTTGGCTCTCCTTTGTATTGTTTTTTTTTTTCTTGGAAGGAACGGTTTGCGGGCTCCTGGCCTTTGGTTCCTTCTTCCTTGCATTAAAAAAAAAAATGAGAGGAGCATGTGGAGTTACATGGAGAGACAGACTGACAAATGAGGAAGTGAAGGAGCGTTGTGGTGTGGATGTGGATGTGATAGGAAGCGTTAGGAGAAACACACTGAGGTGGTTTGGTCATGTGGAGAGGATGGAGAGTGAGAGACTGACGAGGAGAGTGTATATGAGTGAGGTGGAGTGGGAGAGAGGGAGGGGGAGGCCAAGGATGAGATGAAAGGATGGAGTGGAGAGGTATATGAGAGAGGGGTGTGAGCTGGGAGCAGGACAGTGAAATTACTGGGGACAGGGCGACATGGAGGCGATTTATTTGTGGCCACTCCTTGCAGGATTGAGGCGTCTGGCAATAGATAGATAGCTAGATACTTATTCGTTCTATCTATTTATCCCCAGTCGCCATAATACCGTATCTATCCATCTATCTATCTATCTATCGCCAGACGCCATAATCCCGTATCTATCTATTTATCTATCTATCGCCAGACACCATAATCCCGTATCTGTCCATCTATCTATCTATTGCCAGACACCATAATCCCGTATCTATCTATCCATCTATCTATCGCCAGACACCATTATCCCGTATCTGTCTATCTATCTATCTATCGCCAGACGCCATAATCCCGTACCTATACATCTATTTATCTATCTGTCTATCGTCAGAAGCCACAGTCTCATATCAATCTATCTATCCATCCATCTATCTATCTATCCATCTATCCATCTATCGCCAGACGCAATAATCCCGTATCTATCTATCTATCTATCGCCAGACGCCATAATCCCGTATCTATCTATCTATCTATCTATCTATCGCCAGACACCATAATCTAGTACCTATCGCCAGACGTCATAATCCCGTATCTATCTATCTACGTATCTATCGTCAGACGCCATAATCCCGTAAGGGGTGGGGGTTTGTCTTTGAGTTAGTTGTTTTACGGGGAGGGGCACTAACCCTCCGCCAACCCACTTGTTGACACAAAGGGAACACGTATGGGTTGGTTATATGGTTACCACCCAGCGTTGTAAATGGTTTCCTGGCTTACCGGAAACCATTAGGCTTGTCACTCAATGTAAAGCCACCTGAAAAGGAAAGAAGAGTAATAAAAAGTGACAGGAAAGATGGGAGAAATAGGAAGAGAGGAGGACAGACACAAAAAGAGAATGATAAAGGTGAAGAAAGAAGTAGGCAGCACTACATCAAGTGAGTGGATGATGGTGAGAAATAGGGAACGAGGAGGGCAGACATGGGAATAGACTGATAAAGGTGAAGGAAGAAGTAGGCAGCACTACATCAAGTGAGTGGATGATGGTCGCCACCTTGAAATCATATCCATTAATCCTTGAAGTAGTCGGTCACCTCCAATATTTTGCTCAGTTGCCGCTGTGTTGGTCTCGTCATTACCGTATGTGTTGTGTCTTTGGCCTTCTCATGTTTACACTGAGTTCGGCAGGTTCCTCGTGCTCCATCTCCTGTTTGGCTTTGTTGAGTGACATGTCTTGGTGCTGTGGAGGAGCCAAATAATGCCACTCCTCATGACATCACGAAATAATGCCACTCCTCATGACATCACCAAATAATGCCACTCCTCATGACATCACCAAATAATGCCACTCCTCATGACATCACCAAATAATGCCACTCCTCATGACATCACCAAATAATGCCACTCCTCATGACATCACCAAATAATGCCACTCCTCATGACATCACCAAATAATGCCACTCCTCATGACATCACCAAATAATGCCACTCCTCATGACATCACCAAATAATGCCACTCCTCATGACATCACCAAATAATGCCACTCCTCATGACATCACCAAATAATGCCACTCCTCATGACATCACCAAATAATGCCACTCCTCATGACATCACCAAATAATGCCACTCCTCATGACATCACCAAATAATGCCACTCCTCATGACATCACCAAATAATGCCACTCCTCATGACAAACCTTGCCCCGGTGTTCTTTTGGCCTCTTGCACTGGTACCCTAAGTGCACCAGTGAAGGGTGTTGCCAGGACTGACGTGTGCACGGGTACTTAGCGTCACCCTCGTTGGATGGCTGCCAGACACTGCCCCTTACTGACGCTATGTTTATTATCATATTCTCTCAGTGGCAACACTTCCAAAATGGCTGGAGTGTCGTAACATGAGCACTGACCCCCTGCTGTGGTGGTAGGTGAACCTCTAGGTCACCCCAGTCCTCTGTGTTCAACCAAGCCACCTCCAGCCCCGTGTGAGCATTGCCTTACATGGCCGTGCACAGTAAACACCCTGGAATGTACTGGTATTGTGATGAGGAGGGGTAGACTGAGATGGTTTGGGTATTTGAGGAGGGTGGAGAATGACAGATGGGTGTAGAAAGTGAGAAGTGTGTTGGAATGATCTCCTGACTGAATGGCTACATCAGACTGATAGTGTTTGGTGGGAACAAAATCACTTTTATTGCTGTGTGGCAACTACAGTATAAGTGCCATGTCCAGGCCAGCTGTACGGTGCTATCATAGCTTCGTTTTTCGTCTCGTTTCGTTTATAAAGGCTCCATCCTGCTTGCATGCATCGGCCTTGGTCACATAATGGCGGCTCTCCATGATGCTTGATCTCTGGCAGCCTCCCTATCCAGTCCCTTATCCCTGAGGTCACACTCATTGACCTCGCCCCAGGCTTTCTTCGGTCTGCTTCTCGCAACCCTAACCCTAATGTTCACACCTCTCACTTTCTGCTGCCTTATTACTTGGCAAATTATTAACAAGGCAAATGCTAAACACTTGCGGTCATATTAAAAGTGTTCAGGAACGACAAAAGCAATTCTCGCCGCAAATCGTGTGTAGGTGAACAGTGAATGAGTTTGGCATAGTATGATGGCCAGCATCACTTCACGATTAGAAATTATAAACGGATGTAATCAATTCGTGCTTAGCCTCTCACTCTCCATCCCCCCAACTTACACCTCCCTCTCTCATACGTCTCTCTACTCCATCCCTCTATCTCATCCTCGATCTCCCCCTCCTCTCCCCTCCTTCACTTCACTCACATACACTCTTTTATCGTGCAGGGATAGACTATCGAATGTATTAGGTACATGGTTAGTCACTTTATTATTTGTCGTGTGTAGATAAACTTATGTCTTTATGTCGCTTAATTAGTTACAGTTTAGCATTTACTGAAGATTTATTTGGGTATTTTAATCATTTAACTTCAATACACTCCAATCAGGATATGTTTTATTTCATGATTCATAGTACACCTGCTATACTCATAATACACGAGTATACCATAACATTTGTTCAAAAATTACGTTTTCTTTCATTGTGTATTTTACGGTAACGCTGAGACAAATAAGGAAGTAAAGGAGCGTTGTGGTGTTGATGTGGATGTGGAGTTACGTGAAGAGACAGACAGACAAAGGAGTAGCGTAGAGTTGTTGATGTGGATATTGTGTTAGTGGAGACAGACAGACAAATGAGGAAGTAAAGGAGCGTTGTTTTGTTGATGTGGATGTAGAGTTGCGTGGAGAGACAAACAGACAAATGAGAAAGTGAAAAAGCGTTGTGTTGATGTGGATGTGGAGTTACGTGGAGAGGCAGACAGACAAATGAAGAAGTAAAGAAGCGTTATGGTGTTGATGTGGATGGGGAGTTAACAGAGATAGAGAGACAATGAGGAAGTGGAAGGTTGTAGTGGTGTTGATGTGGATTTGGAGCTGCATGGAGGGACAGACAGACAAACGAGGAAGTAAAGGAGAGTTATGGTGTTAATGTGGATGTGGAGTTACGTGGAGAGACAGACGAACATATGAGGAAGTGAAGGAGCGTTGTGGTATTGATGTGGATGTGATTGAAAGTGTTGGGAGAAGTACCCTGAGATCATTTGGCCATGTGGAGATAATGGAGATTGAGAGACTGACTAGGAGAGTGTATGTGAGTGAAGTGCAGCGTGAGAAAGGGAGAGGGAGGCCGAGGAAGAGGTGGAGGGATGTGGGGGTGAGAAGAAAGAGGAAAGTGTGAGCAGGAGGGAAGACAGACAGATGCTGAAGGACAAGATGACATGGAAGCTGTTTTTGGCAAAGCACTTCTTCGTGACTAGCATCATATGAGAGTTTATTTCACGTAGCTAAGTGGCAGAATAAGGCAATGCTTCGGCTTCACTTACATAGCACTTCTTAGTGACTAGCATCGTATTCCAGTGTTAATCTATTGTTATAATCTCAGCAGTGATGATGGAGAATGGAGCGCAATAAATACGATAATCATTTCTGGTTTCATTTTTCGTTTTCTAAGGCTCCGGCCTTGGTCGCCTGTTATAAAGGCTCTGGCAACATGCATGTTCAATCGGCTTATCGTCACCCTGGCTGTTCTCAACCCCAACGATAGCACTTTTCGATAACTAACTGGCAGCCTCCCTCCTCATCACATCATATTATCTCGTCTCAGGTCTCATTCCTCTCCGGTCATCTGGCTCACAACCCAACCGGTCCCAATCCTTAACACTTTTCACTTTCTACCCCAATAGTCATCCCCGTAACCTCCGATCCACATCAGCCCCTTGAGAACCATCTCAGTCCTACCCCTCCTCATCACAGCATCAATACACTCCAGTCATCCCATCCTTTCTCCCCAAACCATCCTCAGTCTATCCCTCCTCATCCACAACATAATACACTCCAGTCCCATCCATACCTCCCAAACTCATCTCAACCCAGCCCCCAGGCCTTGCACTCAGGGACGCACTACACAATACACCTAACCATTGTCCCATTTCTGTACATCCTCCCTGCGAATATCCATCTTCAATCTTTACTGCCAGTCTCACTACCATACAGCATTACACCAATATCCTCTTCCTTTAGTCCAGGTCTCTTCCATACCCAGACCATCTCAATCTACCTCAGGTCTCACTGCCATGCACCATTACACTGTTTCACACTCAGCTCCCATACGGCGACACACTTCCCAAACCATCTTTCGCTGCATGCTACCGACACTCCTCATCACGAATGTCACCAGTACCATCTGGCAGTGCACCTGATATCCTCCTCCTTCTGCGTCTCAAACCGCCATACGGCATCTATCGCCTCATGCTGCATTACAAGCATCGCGCTCGGGGCCTCTGGAGGCGAGTCAGCTCCTACCTCCTCTAACCCTGGAATTCACTCCATCATCATCATCATCATCATCATCCTTTCCTCATCATAGTGACATTTCAGAAAACGGTATTCCAGTTCAGACCAAATGATTCGCTCAAACCTCCCGGGAATGCTAATAAATCATATAAACTACTTTCGCAGATTTCTCAACGGATTCATACCACCCATCTGACCAACACGCTATCGACAAGGGCGCCAAATCCTTCCTGGTTATCCCGCAAACCATCTAGCTCACCGATCTATCCCTTTCTCATTACAGCATCAATCTCACCTTCTCAGTCATCCTTCAAATTGCTCGGGCTCCCAAACCATCTCTATTATCTATCCATTCTCATCTCATCATAACACCAATTTATTTCAAGTCACATCCTGAGTCACTCTCGACTCTTCCTATCCGCCCTCTGCCAGCTCCCCGAACATTGCACTCACCGGGACAGCCTCTCGGCTTTTTCACATGCCCGCCTAACTAGTCTCGTCATCGATATGTTACATTTGCAGCTAACTGCTCTTGGCTAATATCGCTCATGTAACCTAGTGCAGCACTGGGTCTCACAAGATACCATACAGCATTACTCTACCCGCTCCTGCATATCTTTTCTTTTTTATTGCTTGCATATTTAATTTCATTCACTGTAGCATCGGAGGAGGAGTCACCTTCTCCCTCGTAATAAATCACTTGCGGCCCACTGCGACGAAACTCTCACGAAAACATCAACAAACACTTGCAAGCAATTCTTCCAATCAGCTCCATCACCACTCATTAGCCACACATACCTCTGCTCATCATCATCATCATATAAATACAAAATCCATCATATATTGAGACATCATCAGGTCATCATCACCTGATCATTATTATCATCATCATCACTCCGGATCATACATTTTTTACTTGCATCAACTACCATCATCAACATCATCATCTATCTATCCGAACCTCCTTTCCCGGCGCCCTAATCCCCGCAAAGAGGTGAGCCGCAGTAACAAAACGCCTCCAGAAAGTCACTCTGGTCATGCCACATTTGACTACCCTCCCCAACTGAGCCACGCTTCCATATCACCTCATCAGCTTCCCATCCTCCCCGGAATCCTCCGATTTCCTCCATCAAGATAAGGAAAAAAAAAACACCTTTCACCTACGTTCTGTAGTCATTCTCATATACTCTTCGCAGTAAAGTCCAATCCGGACGCTGTCACGTTAAAAAGGGCTGCCAAATCCCTGGTTATTTGCTCACGCACAACGTTCCTTCACTTCTTCATTCGTCAAGCCAGCTCGATCCCTCCTTGTCCGACCCCTTACTCCTCTCAAGTAACATTTCCGCACATGCTCTTACCTCTTGACTCATCCACCATATCTGCTCCACCCTTCTCTCCCTCCCTACACTTGCCTCCTTCCCTCCCTTCACATATTCGCTGAGATACTACCTTTTTCACACACTCTATTGTCCCTATCATTCTCTCCCACATGACCCATGCCATCCTCAGTACACTCTCTTCCCGATTCTGGGTGTCACCGACTTCCTCCCTTCCACATCTTTCACGAGTCACATTATTTCGTATCTATCCACCCTCTGTACTCCACATACATTCCTCCCACCCCAGTCCTCATCACACACTGCTCTTCCCTCCCTGCATTTTCCCATTTTCATGCACGCCATGAGTCCCTCCTCACATCCCACACATTTAAAGTCCCTTGCTTCCTCCCACACACCCCAGTCCCTTGCTTCCCTCCCACACCCCAGTCCTCCTCCCTCCCACACACCCCAGTCACCTGCAACACATCCCAAGTCCTGTTCTTATCCCAAGGCCTTTCATAGCATCCAGCTCACAATTTTCCCTTATCTATGTGTTACTCTATCTTTCCGACTTCTTTTGCACATTTTCTCTCCTTTCCAAGTCACTCTGTCACCAACCTGGTATTTGACTACGCTCTCCCAACTCACCCCCCCCCCTCATAGTCTCTCAACTCCATCCCTCACCTGTAACATCACACTGGGTCTACCCCTCACCTCTCCCTCCCTCCACTTAACCATACACCCTCTTACTCAGTCTTCTACATTCTCCATTCTCTCCACAGGCACGACGCTCACAGTGTATTTCATCAACAAAATCTTCTGCAACCATCCAGCGAAAACCAACGTTCCTTCACTTCAGTATTTCGTCAAGCAGTACTGCATCATCAGCATACAATAATAATTTAAGAGATAATTCATCATCACCATGTCATACCAACGCTAATCCCTCTCTCCATTACTCGTGTTTTTACTTCTCTCATCACCCCATCCATAATAATAATAGTACTGAACAACCACGGGGATGATCACATTGATCACCACGCCCACACCGATCGATGATGACCATTCACTCAGATGCCCATGATGATGATGATGCTTCACTACCATCATCATCATCATGATGATCATAATAATAATAATAATGACGATAATAATAATGATAATGAAGACGATGATGATGATTGATGGTGATGATGATGATGATGATGATAATGGTGATGATGACGATGATGATGATGATGATGACGATGATGATGATGATGATGATGATGATAATGATGATGATGATGATTCTTGTCGACAGATGGGCAGCCAAGGAACTGAAGGAATTCCACAGTAAGCCATGAAGAAAGTCAGGGGAAAGCCAGTCCAGCCAGCCAGTCAGCCAGCCAGTCAGTAAGCCAGTCAGTAAGCCAGTCAGCAACTACCAGCCATCACTTACCTGCGTTAAAAAGCTAAGTAATATTTCGTCTGTTAGAATTAGATAGATAGATAGATATAGATAGATGGATGGATGGATGATAGACTGATAGATAGATGGATAAATAAATAGATGGCTGTAGGGATGGAGGGATGGGTGGATAGATACATGGATATAGAGAGATCAATAGATGAGATAGATAGATAGATGGGTGGATAGATAGATAGATAGATAGATAGGAAACTTCCAACGCTGCCACTACTTTCACTCTAACACACATTGTACACTTCATACTCACACACACACACACACACACACACACACACACACACACACACACACACACACACACACACACACACACACACACACACACACACACACACACACACACACACACCCTGCCTAGGTAAACTCTTTCACTTTTATCTATCAACTACCTTTCATTCTTGCTTGAAGTTTGCTCTCATTCAGCCAGTCCCAAAGAAGGGTGACCATTCCCAACCCTCTAACTATCGTCCAATTGCTTTAACGTCCTGTGTCTCAAAAGTTTTCGAGTCAATTCTTAACAGAAAATTTTTAAAGCATCTTTCCTATCACAACCTTCTTTCTGATCGTCAGTATGGGTTCCGTCAGGGAAGCTCCACTGGCGATCTTCTCACATACCTTTCAGATTCCTGGTCATCCTCCTTTCGGGACTTTGGCGAAAGCTTTGCCACTGCACTTGACCTCTCAAAGGCTTTCAATAGAGTCTGGCATAAATCTTTAATTTCCAAACTGCCCTCTTACGGGGTCTATCCTTCTCTCTGTGCCTTCATCTATAGCTTCCTTTCTGGTCGTTCTATAGCCGCTGTTGTAGACGGCCATCGTTCTTCTCCTTGATCCATCAACAGTGATGATTGATTGATGATTGTCCTATGCCAACTTGATTGATGATTGATGATGATAGATGATGATTGATGATGATTGATTGATGATGATTGATGATTGATGATTGATGATTGATTGATGATTGATGATGATGATTGATGATTGATGATTGATGATTGATGATGATGATTGATGAATGATGATGATGATTGATTGATCATGATGATGATGATTGATGATTGATTAATGATGATTGCTTGATGATTGATGATGATTGATGATGAATTGATGATTGATGATGACTTGATTGATGATGAATAATGATTGATTGATGATTGATGGGATGAAGCCATGATCTGATGATTGATGATGATGATTGATGATGATGATTGACTTGATGATTGATGATTGATGATTGCCAGATGACCTCGACTTGATCAGGAACTGATGATTACCCACTAATGTTTAATGACCATCACTTGATGACCTGCGTGATTGATGAAAGCCAGTCAGCCTAGTAATAGTTTCGCCTCAGTTCAGATTGATAGTAATGAGATAGATCACTTATTACATGATGAGGTCTATTTCGCATGAGATTAGGATGATGATGGATATGATGGATGATGGATGGATGGATGGATGGATGGATGGATGATAGACTGATAGATAGATGGATAAATAAATAGATGGCTGTGATGATGGATTGATGGGTGGATAGATACGTGGACATATAGAGAGATAGATAGATAGATAGACAGATGGATGGATGGATAGATAGATAGATGGAAACTTCACACTGCTTCACTCTAACACACATTGTACCTTCATACTGACACACACACACACACACACACACACACACACACACACACACACCTGCCTAGGTAAACTCTTTCACTCTTATCTATCAACTACATTTCATTCTTGCTGACTGATGACCATTTGTCTCATTCAGCCAGTCCCAAAGAAGGGTGACCATTCCCAACCCTCTAACTATCCGTCCAATTGCTTTGATGATCTGTGTCTCAAAAGTTTTAGAGTCAATTCTTAACAGAAAATTTTTAAAGCATCTCTCCTATCACAACCTTCTTTCTGATCGCCAGTATGGGTTCCGTCAAAGAGAACTGGCGATCTTCTCACATACCTGTCTTTCATATTCCTGGTCATCCTCCTGATCTTGACTTTGGCGAAAGCTTTGCCACTGCACTTGACCTCTCAAGGCTTTCGATCGAGTCTGGCTCGTCTTTAATTTCCAAACTGCCCTCTTACTGGGTCTATCCTTCTCTCCTCTGTGCCTTCATCTATAAAAAAGAAGCTTCCTTTCTGGATCGTTCTATAAAAAAAAAAAAGCCGCTGTTGCAGACAGCCATCGTTCTTCTCCTGTAATCCAACAACAGTGGTGTTCCTCAGGGCTCTGTCCTATCAACAACAATCTTCCTTTAATTCATCAATGATCTTCTAAGCTGTACATCTAACCCTATCCACTGCATTGACAGACCTTGATAGATCCACCCTTCACCTTTTCATTTGGTTCCCGCAACGTCCATCTCAGCAGTTGCTTCAACAAACAAGGGATGATGCTATGGCACACCTAATGTCTGACTTGGCCCGTATCTCTGACTGGGGTAAAAATAATCTTGTTGTTTTGATAGTGATGCATTCAAAGGCTTAGATAGACGGTTTTTACACCTATCACCTCGACAAAATCTTCCACAGGAGTACCCACTAATGTTTAATAATATCCAGCTGATTCCTGCATCATCCCTGGGCCATGCTTGGAGTTTCATTCACTCAGGACTTATCTTGAAAGGATCATATTACATCTCTTGTAAGGGTCTGCTTCCATGAGATTAGGTGTGCTAAGCCGACTCCAGTATATGATGAGGACTGATTACCCCTGAACAGTTGTTGACCTTATACACGGGTTTTATTTGTCCCTGAACTGTGGCGTGACAACTCTCATGTGTGGGGAGACTCCCCAGTAGATTAATAGGGTGGAATCAAAGGAGCTTATCGTCGTATTAACTCTCCTCCTCTTACTGAACTCCCTTCAACCTCTGTCTCGTCGCTGCTGTTGCATCTTTATCTCTTTTCTATCTCTGCTTCAATGATCACTGCTCCTCTGAACTGTTTGCTTACATCCCTCCACCTCTACGAAGCAGGGCGTAGCAGAGTCTGTGTGCATAAACGCTCATCCCTTTCTGTCCAAATCTCTAATGCAATAGTTAACCGTTACTCCCAGTCCCTTCATTTATGCAACAGGTCAACTCTGGAACTGTCTCCTCTGTCTGTATTTCCTGCTTTCTATGATCTCCAGTCTTTCAAACGCAGTGTTTTCCAGGCATCTCGAAATGAAGGGATCTTAGAGTTTGGCTCTCTTTTGTATTTGTTTCTTCCTGTGGAAAGAACTGTTTGTACGGGCTTCATGGCCTTTGGTTCCTTCTTCCTTGCCACTAAAAAAGAACATACTTGGACCTAATTTATTAAAAAAAAAAAAAAAACTGATGAATATTAAGCAGTTTTTCTGTGGAAAGGTTGTACAGCCATAGCATGTGTTTGGTGGTGGGGTGGAGTGGAGTATATAGCGATGCACTGTGGAGGGAACTATGCATGCTGATCCAACCCACCCACACACAAACACACACACACACACACACACACACACACACACACACACACACACACACACACAAACACACACACACACACACACTCAAGTATTCTAAGACTGGAGCTTGTTGGTGGGGAAGAGGAGAGTGTGTGTGTAACTCACAGTGGTGTGGTGAAGTGTGGAGAGGTTGCCATGGTAACACATAAACGCCTCACTCTAACCAAGGTGTGAGTGTGAGTATTCTCCACTATACTCTTTTACTCTAAACTGGCCCCAAAACTCCACCTCTTTCCATCCTGATTGCTGAGTTGTAGCAGTAGATGAACACTGAATGTGATGCTGATCACGAAGCAGTGCTGTGGAAAGGTTGTACAGCCATAGCATTGTTCTTTCTGCCACTGAACTACGTGAAATATGATCCCTGATCACGAAGCAGTGCTGTGGGAAGGTTGTAGAGCCATAGCATTGTTCTTTCTGCCACTGAACTACGTGAAAAATGATGCTGATCAAGAAGTAGTTTCTTTGTGGAAAAGGTTGTACTGTATAACATTGTTCTTTCTGCCACTGAACTACGTGAAGAATATGATGCTGATCACGAAGCAGTGCTGTGGAAAGGTTGTGCAGCCATAGCATTGTTCTTTCTGCCACTGAACTACGTGAAATATGATGCTGATCTCGACGCAGTGCTGTGGAAAGGTTGTACAGCCATAGCATTGTTCTTTCTGCCTCTGAACTACGTGAAATATGATGCTGATCACGAAGCAGTGCTGTGGAAAGGTTGTACAGCCATAGCATTGTTCTTTCTGCCACTGGAACTGGCGTGAAATATAATGCTGATCACGAAGCAGTGCTGTGGAAAGGTTGTAATAGCCATAGCATTGTTCTTTCTGCTGCCACTGAACTACGTGAAATATGATGCTGATCACGAAGCAGTGCTGTGGAAAGGAGTTGTACAGCCCATAGCATTGTTCTTTCTGCCACTGAACTACGTCAAAGAATATAATGCTGATCACCAAGCAGTGCTGTGGAGAAGGTTGCTGGCATGCTGCTTGTTGTATTTCTGCCACTGAACTACGTGAAATCAGCTGCAAAAAAGGGTGAACGATAATGCGTGAGTCAGGTTAAAACCTTTGTGTGTGTGTGTGTGTGGGTGTGTGTGTGTGTGTGTGTGTGTGTGTGTGTGTGTGTGTGTGTGTGTGTGTGTGTGTAAAAAGGGACAACATTGAGGTATTAGGTCAGAGAGAGAGAGAGGGGGGGGTAGGTAAAACCCATTAATATCTCAACTCAGTTGATGCAACACACACCATTCTCATGATTCTCTCTCTCTCTCTCTCTCTCTCTCTCTCTCTCACTCTCTCCTCCCTCTCTTTCTCTCTCTCTCTCTCTCTCTCTCTCTCTCTCTCTCTCTCTCTCTCTCTAAAATAATAGTAAAAGATGCAGGATAAGTCGCCAGTGAAAAGGAGATGCAGGAAAACTAGAATATGGCGCTAATCACGAAGAAGTGCCATGGAAACGGTGTAGAGCTGTAGTATTGTCTTTCTGTCATTCTGCCCTACCCTACCCTACCCTGCCCTGTCCCTACCCTACCCTACCCTATCCTACCCTACCCTACCCTTCTGCCCTACCCTGCCCCTACCCCTACCCCTACCCTAAACCCACCCTACCCACTCCTACCCCTACCCTGCCCTACCCCTACCCTACCCTACCTGCCCTGCCCCTGCCCTGCCCTACCTACCCTGCCCTGCCCCTACCCCTACCCTACCCCTGCCCTGCCCCACCCCTACCCTACCCTACCCTACCCTGCCCTGCCCTACCCCTACCCCTACCCTACCCTGCCCTGCCCTTCCCTACCCTACCCACCCACACCACCACCTGCATACCCTCCCAGTTCAGTTCAGTTGATAGGTTAGGAGTATTGCCTTTTCATCGACACTCCTCTTGTCAATTCATTTTTCTAGTTTATTATTTTTCGTGTGTTTAGCTCGTGTTTTGCTCGTGTGTCTTTTTTTTTCTGTTTTCTTTTTTTATTCTTTGCTAATTGTTAAGGTATTCCTCTTTCTTTCCTTAATTTCTCTCTTTTCCTCCAAATAATATGTAAAAGAGAGCGCAGGTAACTGTAATTATCTATTAAGTGAATTATGACAAGAATTGTCAATAGCATATTATGATTACAGGCATTACACTTCATAGACAAGAACTAAAATGATGTATGTTGGACTTACCAACATAAACAGCTCATATACACATGAATATATTATCACAAGAATTGCATTTGATGTGTTGGAGGTTTACAAATAGTACACTTCACACAGGTCAGAGTGATACAAGGCACATTACAAAGACAGAATGGCAGTACACACATTACCAGCACACATGGAGGGTGTAACATAGTGAGGCCGTAATCATCAGCTTTTCCAACAAAGAGGACGCGACTAGACAGAACACCTAAAGACACCAGGTCACCAACACTACTATGCTACCAAAGTTCCTACGTCATAAGAAATCTTCAGCTGGGTGGGTCATTGGATGGAAAGGAGGGACAAGTTTAAAACCTAACCATGATCCTAACTCCCTCTAACAGTCTCCCAGACGTCCCACTTCCTTTAAGTCAATGCAGTTTTCTGTTCTTTAAAAACAACAACACTTAATTTGGAATAGTTCGACTGAGGCCATGAACAATATCAAATATATACTCATTAAACAAACTTAAGTACAAAGGAATAATTAATTTGTATCATTAGGAATAATCTGTTAAGGCACTTTCCTTCATACAGGATATGGAAGGCAGAGCAATTACTGAAACATCAGTTTGCTAAGATATAAAATTTACTTAACATGCAAAGGCACTACATACAAGGCAGTTATTCAGGTAATAAGTTACAATCACAAAGTACTCAATGAACGTCATCAGAACACAAACGAAAACAAAGAAAACATAATGAAATTACAGAACAAACTCGATCCTCTCAAAACATCTGTGAAGAGACTGATCGCAAACGACAGGAAGACTTCTCATGAACTAAAGTGACACTGGAACCCAAAATTATCCTTCAAAATATATAATATAAAAAGCCTACAGTAGTGATATTACACACTATATACAAAATACCATTTATACAAGAGTACAAAATTTGTGCATGTTTTCCTCACACAACCGACGAGATCATGGATTTTTGTTCGTGCATTAATCTTACCCCAGACTGACAGCACAGGCACCTCTGAGCTGAGAACACTTGCTAAACTGGATGCAAGGGAAAACACGGCACAGTTTTTTACTTATCTAATATTTGGCACTAAACAAAGCCCGTATTTGGAGAGCTTGTTTGTAAAGGTTCACTTAAAAGTCGTTTCATTATTAAAATGAATTAATGCCTGCTTTTTTATTTAAAATTTTCTTTATTCACTATAAAAGTTGTTTTGCAGTTATAAATGAGTGCTTTCTGTTTTTAACACCTACAATCGTTAGTCAAAGGCTATGCCATGCCCTGCCCTACCCTACCCTGCCCTATCCTATCCTACCGTACCCTACCCTACCCCACCCTACCCTACCCTACCCTATCCTACCCTACCCTACCCTACCCTACCCTGCTCTGCCCTGCCCTGCCTTACCCTACCCTAGTCTACCCTGCCCTACCTACCTATCTTGTCCCTAGAGAAGCTCAGGCAGTGAAGACACGTGGGAGAGAGAGAGAGAGAGAGAGAGAGAGACTGAGAGACAGACAGACAGACAGGCAGACAGACAGACAGAGACAGACAGACAGACAGACAAACAGAGTGGCTGGGGACGAGAGGCCAGAAGACGAGCTGGGGACGCGCCTGACGTATCATATTCTCTCGTCTGGCGCGTCCCCAGCCCGTCTCCTTGACTCTCGTCCCCAGCCACTCCCTCCACCCCTCCCCTCCTCTCCCTTAGTCATTTTCTCTTCTTCCTGCTTCCTTCCTTCCTTCCTTCCTTCCTTCCTTCCTTCCATCGATCCTTTCTTCCTTCCTTCCTTCCTTCCTTCCTTCCTTCCTTCCTTCCTTTCTTCCTTCCTTCCTTCCTTCCTTCTTTCCTTCCTTCCTTCCTTCCTTCCTTCCTTCCTTCCTTCCTTCCTTCCTTCCTTCCGTCCTTCCCTTCATCCATCCTGTCTGTCTGTCTGTCTGTCTGTCTGTTGTCTATTAGGTATCTCCATATATACATACTAATGGCCTACCTACCGTCCTGCCTACATATCTACTAACTTACTTACCTACCTACCTTCGTATCTACTTACCTACCAGCCTACCTACCTATTTATCTACTTACCTACCTTCCTACCTATTTATCTACTTACCTACCTTCCTACCTACTTACCTACCTACTGACCTATCTACCTACTTTACTCTTGCCTACCTACCGACCTGCCTACCTACCTACCAACCTACTTACCTACCTACCAACCTACTTACCTACCCACCTATTTCTCTGTCTACCTACCTACCAATCTACCTACCTACCTACCTATCAAAATACCTACCTACTTTGCCTACCTCCTTATCTACCTACTTACCTACCTACTTACGTTTATTCTTGCTTACCGACATGCCCAAGTTCCTAAGTTACCTGTAATTGCCCAGCCTCAGTACTGATGCACACACACACACACACACACACACACAGTCAAAGGCCTTCCTCTGTCTCTGTCTGTCTATCTTTCTGTCTGTCTCTCTCTCTCTCTCTCTCTCTCTCTCTCTCTCTCTCCCTAATTGGATGTAGAGCTATAAGACAATGTATACACCTACATACGTACATACATACATACACACGCACACACACAGACACACACACACACACACACACACACACACACTCTCACACACACACACACACATCACACACACACACACACACACACACACACACACACACACACACACACACACACACACACACACATACACACCTACACATGTACGTCACATACACACACGCACACACGTCATACTGATAAGACTGTTTATACTTACACACCTACACATGTACGTGAAATATACTCACATGACTACACACACGCACACGTCACACTGATATGATTGTACACACACACACACACACACACACACACAAGTATTCTAAGGTAGGACTTGATGGTGGGGAAAGGAGTGTGTGTGTGTGTGTGTGTGTGTGTGTAACACACTCTAACCAAGCCACACTCTAACCAAGGCAAGACTATGAATATTGTCCACTATACTCTTTTTACTCTAACTTGGCCTAAAACTCCCCTATTTCCGTCCTGAATGCTGAGTTGTAGCAATAGATGAACACTGGAAGATGATGCTGGTCACGAAGAAGTGCTGAGGCAAGGTTGTAGAGCCATAGCATTGTACTTTCTGCCACTGAACTACGTGAAATCAGCTGCAAAAGAACGAAAATCTGGGCCAAGTGAAAGTGAAAAGAATATATCTCCCGCAGTTTATATATAATGTTTTTGTACGAACATTTATATCAACAGTTACCTTTTTTTTCCTTCATAATATGTAAGAACGACGTCGAACCAAGTTTTTGAAAAGATCAAGGAATGTAAGAGTTCTCTGTGGTAAGAAATTAAGGAGAAGAGTGTCGTGGGTGTTGGCGGAGCATTGCGGTGAGATGTGCAGGCACACGCATGACTGTACACACACACACACACACACACACACACACACACACACACACACACACACACACACACACACACAATACTCTCTAATGGAACTTGCTGGTGGGAAAATGTGTGTATGTAACTGGTGGTGTGAGAGGTTGCCATGGTAACACACAGGCACCTCCCACTAGTCAACCAAAGACTTCCTTAGCGATATATTTTTGGACAAGGCTGATTAACATCCTTTTGTACGTTTTTTATGCAGATTATGGTAAAGCTTGAAGTATTTATACAGCACAGTAGGAGAGCAAGGTGTAATAAGCAAAATAAATAGCTAAGGAAGAGGTGCTAGGGAGTTGTAGAATGAGTTTATAGCTGTAATTTTTACCAGAGCGTTCCATTAATACATCCATTATATTCCGGATCAAAGACTTTTATCACTGGAATGAATCTTTGTCTCAAAATACGTTATATGGGACACTATTCACCAGCCTCATGTTATCAATGGTGAAGGATGCTCATGCACAATATAATTATTTAAGACTAACTTAGTGTCACGTGGAAGGCTTATATATTCCCGATTCATAATCTAAACACAGTCTACCCCGTAACCGTTCTCTTATATCCCGTTCTCCCTTATCTCGCTTGTGCACTAGATGGCGTGAAGGTAATGGCCTCGCAGTTTTAACGTTGAGTCGTTACTCCGTATCTTTTCTCCTCCGTGGAGTCGAGTACTTCATACTGATATTCATGGTTTCGTGAAGCTGTGGTGCTTCATTCAGAGTCGAGGTGAAATAAACCTGCATGAAATTAGTTAGTTAACCAGGAGCAATGGGACGTGAATAACCTTGCACGGCGCTAGACCAGAGTCCATACGTGAGGGAGTAAGTTGGATAAATTAGTGACTGATGTTAGAGGACATCGACAGTGGATCCAGCCGTTGAACTAAAGCTTGATGTATCTAGTGGGAAGGTGGTAGTCGGATATTAACCATTTATGGAGGTATGTTCTATATTTACTACTTGTACAGCTTTATTTTGGACTTAAATTTGATAGTGATAGTTTTAAGAATAGGTGATAGGAGTGATTTGAGTGACACTGGTGGTTGAATATTTGTAAATCTGCATTTAATTCATGTGTACAGCTGAAATGTTTGTATATATTAATCATTGTTACGACAGCCACATATAGAGGGAGGTGGTTTTTGTTTTGGGGGTTGTTCGTAGGAAAGTGCTGGGCTGTAGCAATAACGACGAGTGGGGTAGGTCATCCAGGGAGTGGGTACGGTTTGGTGGGAATTGGCTAGTAGTGATGAGAGGCGCGGTGCAGCATAGCCCCTTCCCTTGTCCCCTGTATTTTTCCATATCGTGGAGCAGTGGCTTTAAACTGCAAGATTAAGGACTGACAACGGGGTTAGTTAGATTTATAGGTACTTTTACATCAAGGTATTGACGAAAATAAAGAAATCGTGAGGGAAATTGGTGTGGTTATATTGAAAAGTGACCTGTGTTCGTCACTTGCTTCACTTTTTCATTTTATTAGTTATGTATTTACCGTCACGTTTTTCGTGGCTAGCCTTTGATAGCTTGTTCAGTTCATGTTGTACTGCTGTTGGTCTGTTTGAAATTGAACATTAGTGTGCGTGTGTGTTTTAAGTAATGATCTTCAATTTCTGATCTCCCAACATTCTTTTTTTCCCATATTCTCTCCTACACCCTGACCCTCTGACCCCCATAGCCACATTTTGTCCACGATATTGGGTCGGTGGCTGGCACAATGTTGACTCTTCACTACACTTAATTACTGCCTCCATTGTTTTGGTACCTGCAGTATTAGTCTGCAATTTTTTCCAATCCGTCAGCTCGGACTGAATAGGGTTTTGGTCAATTAAATCGTCTGTGGTTTGTTCGTGTCGTTCTGGGAGGGTTACATAAAACTGTCATTAACTCCTTGAGGAAAAATCATGAACATTTATTGGTTTATTAAACCAGCAATGTCTAGCTGACCAGACTCCAATTGGAGCCAAGCAACCGTCCCTGCAGGGTGGTTCGTCTTGACTAAGTCATGACATTAAATTTCTAAAAATTAGCCTATTATTTGTGCAGAACTAAGCTAATTCTTTCTTACGTCGTCCAACAAGTGGTTTCTTCATTCAGTGTGTTTCGTTCAATGTTTACAAGATTTAATTGCTTATCATTGCTTCGTCTGGGATCGAATAGAAAGTTTTCCTCAGTTTTCATTCATATTCCACTTATCTCGTAATTAAGAGGAATGAGTATGGCTGAGAGGAATGAGTGGCTGAATGTCTGAAACACATTACACATTACATTTTACCAAAGTGTATTAATAATGCTTTAAACTCCACATGTGCCGTGGCTGCTTAGTCGAGTTGAGAAGACTGGTGAGTGGACGATGTCACTGCCAAACCAACGTGACCTGGATGGGTGAGAGGTCTCGGTAAAAGCAGTAGCCGGCACACAGCACTCACGGACACATCCCCGCCTCATTTCACTCTCTCTCGCCCCTCTCATACCGTCTACTTCAAGAATTCCAGACTATCGATGTTAAGTACCATCTCAGCAAGTGGCCTACCGCAGCCGCAGACAGCAGCAGTTTGTGGGAGCAGAGAAGGCTGAGCAAGGCGCCTATAGTGCAGTGAAATTTGACTAACGTGTGGCCATAAAAATCCTTGTGAACCCATTAAGTTGTATGGATATGGAAAAAATGTGGAGAATATAGAAAGTGTGGTGGGATATAAAGTGGAAGATATAAGAAATTGCTAAGGACATAGGAAATAAAGGATAAGTGAACAAAGTTAGTAGAAGAAAGTAGTAAGGTATGGCCAGGAAATATTTTGGAAGAAATTGAGAATAACTATGGATTTAGCCATGAAAATAGCTATGTGGAGTAGACTACAAGTTGTCATACACCGTACACTTTACACAGTCATTCTCAGTTAATGTAGTTTTACGTGTGTATTGGGTGTGAATATATTTACTTTGTAAATCAATACTGTTCTTTCACTTTCCTTAACCTATGCAGACTTACACAACTGTTGTCACTTATAAAAGGGGGGCCTGATTTGAGGAATATTGCATGTGTGGCGGGTAGAGTAATTCTTGAGACATGACTTTCCCATGCTTTGAAGTGATATTCTCCTGCAGCAGACGACGCCCCGCCATAACAAGGCAGTGGGAAGAGTATCGGTTTATTACCTGGATAAATGTCACTTTTAGAACTGGACTTGCACATCGGCCTGTTATGTGGGTGTATGGTTACCACTCAGCGTTGCATATGGTTTTCTGGGTAACAGGGAACCATTGGGCTTGTTACGTGATGCACTCGCATGAAGTGGGTAGAATAATAGACAGGAAGGATGAAAGATACAGGAAGAGGAGGACTGAAACAAAGAAGTAGGCAGCACTACAGGAGAGTGGATGTTGTTGCCACCTCTACCTATCGGCACGTTAGAGTATAATAAAACTGGTGTCACTGTTAATAAGTATAATTTCATCTCTATAACCTTCTCCCGGAGAGGGTATATAAGCTGTCAGTTCAATTTGGGGTCCTAAACTTTTGAAATGCATAAAAACTTAGGCGTTAATACTCCTAATTTTCAGAGGAAGGACGTTCTTTGAGACTAACCCATTACGGTGTTTCTATAAAGTGAAAAAATTGCCCTGTAGTAAGACGAGGCTTAGTCTAGGCAATGATGTTAACCCCTTCAAAAGCATGACATTTTCTAATTTAAATGTCTCAATTATTTCTTAACTTCATCTTTGGCTTTTTTTTTTTTTCTTTTCAATTTTCTGTTGTAAAAGGCTTGCCGGCTTCTGGCCATTAGTTCCTTCTTCCCAGCCTGAAAAAACTAGAGGGGGTTAATGAAGGCTATATCTACGACTATATATAAGAACTACAGTCCGAAGAGTCTCTAAAGTCTTTTAGGGACAGCGTGAATAATTCGTCATAAGATTGAAAGGGGTAAGCATTATTGTTTTAATATTACAGGCGCCCTGGGTTTGTTAGGACGCTGATATACAGAGGGAATTTCGTAGCCAAAATAGCGAGGAACCAATAGAGAATGATTCCAACAGAGCTTGATGCTTAGAGGAAAACAGGTCACGAATACCGGCGTGGGTGAGATGGGCAGCTGTCAAAAATAGCGACGTGAAAGGGAAGTGCAAGGAGGGGGGGAGGGAGGGGGGGACATGGAGAGCGATGGAAGCCGAGGGAGAGATGGAGGGAGAGGGAGAGAAATGGAGGGATGGGGAGATGGAGGAAAGGAGGGAGGGGGGTAAAGGACAAGCAGGGACTGAGGAGAGAATATTTTACATAACAATGGGCAATAGCAAGAGATGCCTTATAACTATTAAACTCTGCCACTCGCACAAACGTTAGGTGATACTGGATATTAGTCTTGCCCATATTTAGCTATATTATTTCTCCATCCCTAAGCAGCTTTTCTTCTTCAGACAACCTAAGAGCACAATGTAACATCTGGCGTATTTGTGAGGGAAGATGAGAGAGACTGGCTGTTGTGGTCTACACGTAGTCAGGAAAGCTACAACGTAGGACAGATTTAGCAGTTTATTTCATCCTTATGCAAGATTTTTCGTGCTAGTCAACCTCAGGGCACGAGTAACAACTGGCGTGTCTGTGTGAGGGAAGATGAGAGAGTTGACAGTTGTGGTTTACACGCGAAGCCAAGCATGTGCTCCTGTCAGCTAGCGTCTGTGATTCTTGTTAACATTTACAGAGTCCATGTTACGGATCGCCTTCTTGATAACGCGTCCTTTTTAAAGTTTCATTGCTATTACAAAAACATCTGACATTGTTTTGGAGGATGACTGTTGCTTAATACAGTTCCATTATTGCCTGTAAATTTTATCTTCCGTTTTCCTCCAATACACAGTACCAGCTGCATATAGAAATTTGTAATATTTTAGAATATACCCCTGACTTGAAATGGTGCCTACAAACACGTGTTAAAATGTTATCTTGCTTCTACGCCCAAGGTAAAGAGAATATAAGGTAGTTTAACACGGGGGGGGGGGAAACGTGTCTGTCTGTGCATGACGTCACAGATAATCCAGACTGAGGGTCCCTGCCAGCCACTCACCTACCTGCCCTGTGATATCACCTCCCCAGCCTATATGGGTTATTTTTATTTGCATCCTAAACTGCATGCAGAGCAATGAAGAAGTTAATGCTATGCTTTTGAAATATAAAACATGTCTTCAAGAAGGACTATCTGTTTTCAGAGAATATAGGAATGTCGTATACAGGGTCATAAAGACAGATCCGACGTCACAGGTGCCTGTAAGCTGGTTGATTGAGACACAACTGAAAATATTGACAGAGATCACTGGTTGAGAGTATAGCAACACTAAACACCTACCAAATGATCCGGAAATTGCCAGTTTACATTGGTATACCATCACATTCGTTTTCTTTCTCTCTCTCTCTCTCTCTCTCTCTCTCTCTCTCTCTCTCTCTCTCTCTCTCTATTATCCCTGACGTCACAGCCTGCTCGAGTCGGGTGAACTTACCTCTCATAATTCTCATTACCTTGTCTAAGCCCCTTGTTAAATCCTGTTCCGGTGACGGGACATGCAGGAGTGTGTTAGGGTGCGTGTGCTTGCCTCTGCGTCTTGTAAAATCATATGCTGGTGACGGGACATGCAGGAGTGTAAGGGTGCGTGTGTTTGCCTGTGCGTCTTGTAGAATCATGTAGCAATAGTGTGTCAAGGTGCGTGTGTTTGCCTCTACGTCTTGTAAAATCATATGCTAGTGACGGGACATGCAGGAGTGTGTTAGGGTGCGTGTGTTTGCCTTTACGTCTGGTAAAAACATATGCTGGTGACGGGACATGCAAAAGTGTCTCAGCGTGCGTCTACATGCTTCTCTTGTCTCCCTGTCTGCTTCACTGCCTGCCGAGTTTACCTCTTCCAACAACACGGAACACTGGAGGATATTAATATTCCAGTCAACGCAGGTGCATGTGCGTGCGTGCGTGTCATCATCATTATTATCATCGTCGTCGTCGTCGTTATCTTCCTCCTCCTCCTCCTCCTCCTCCTCCGTGGCTGTGTCTCCCTGCAGGGCAACACTTTACAAAAGGTGGTGTTCGTGCTGGCTGACGATACATCCTGAAACCTTCCTTAAATACCTTGCCTAATGGGTCAAAGTATCCTCGTGTGTTACTAAGGCAAACTAAACGGATAATAATATAGCACTTAAAGCAACAATAAGGTGTGATACGCAAAATAATTGGCTTAAGAAGAAGTGTCGCGGTGTGCCATGCCAACGAGAGGGGCATAAATGGTGTGTCGTGTGGTCGTAAAGCTTAGTTAGTTACCGGGAACATCACCCACACTGTTAACGCCAAGCCTTTCTCCTCCCTGTCAGTGCCGCCGTCACCACCTTTTCCTCCCTCCTCTTGTCTTCATTACCTGTCAGCCTTCGTCCCCAGGTGCTGAGGAGGAGCCTACACGTGGTGGCACTGTGCACTCATAGTTTCCTGCACCTGGCCATGAGAAGGGCCTTGGTCTGACTCTTGTGAGAAGCTGTCTACCACACTGGGGTTACGGATATCTACACGTTGCATGTACTGTACTGTACCTGTACGACGGTCCCGTACGAGCAGTTTCTGATTGTGGTTGACGGGTCTGCTCAGCTAGACTAACCGATGTTAAGCAACAACCTGTTCTGTCTACCCGTCCGTCTGACTGCCTGTCTCACCCTTTGAGTCTCCTGTCCATTGGCAATAGCCACCATGCATTTCAGATAGCAGAACCCTCAGGCACATTAGTCATGCAGACATATCACTCGTATCTTCCTCATCTTCTGTTGCCATCATGCACTTCGGTAAACAGACTCTCCATGCACACCCTCCCCACGGCGAGGTGCAGGGAAATATATGGAGGTTTGGCTCGCGGATGCATGTCGCTGCTGCTCCACCCAGGGTGTCCAACGCCACCACACACAGGCTTCTCATCAGCGCCAGGCAAAACATATAGGAATATATAGTATGCAGGCAAGAAAGCAATCTAGTTGGCTGGCAGGCTGACAGGTAGGCAGGTGGTGTTAAAAATAATATACAGTTAAAAAAAAAAGGAAAAGGTGACAAAAGAGGCAAGGAATACACAGTAAAATCTGAAAAAAAAAAAAATGACAAAGAAGGCAAGAAATGTACAATGAAAAAAACTGACAGAGGAGGAAATATATATACACTGACGATGACTAATTTCTGGCCAGGGATGCCCCCTTCCTACTGCTGTATACCCAGGTAAGAGGGTAGAGGGGGACGAAACGACCTCCACCCCAACCCCCCCATACCCCTACCCACCCATCCCCCACCCGTCATTCTTAACTCGCAGTTACATCTGAAGCTGATTTCCTGCTTAACATTCTTGGTGCCACTGCTGATACAAACATAAAACACTGGGACGTGTTACAAGTATATAATATAACCATCAACACGCCGCAGCAAGAACACAATGCTTTATGATGGTGACGGTAAAACAAACACGTTAACATCGGCCAACTCAGGCCTCGTGTGTTTGGTGCACCGCTTAGCACACACACACACACACACACACACACACACACACACACACACACACACACACACACGCACACGCACACGCACACGCCCACGCACACGCACACGCCCACGCCCACGCCCACGCCCACGCCCACGCCCACGCCCACGCCCACAGCACTCAGCACTCAGCACTCAGCACTCAGCACACACGCACTCAGCACACAGCACACAGCACACAGCACACACGCACTCAGCACACACGCATGTACGCACCCGAGGCACAAGGCCTGGGATGGCAGTGGTTAACGTTTTTGTTTAATATCAACTTTTGAATGCATTAATTTCTTGCTGCAGCGTGTTCATAGTTCTAATATATACTTTTGACATATCCTAGTGTTTTATGTTTGTGTATTAGTAATGTGACTATCAGTGTAAAGTATGAGGTTAGTTTGAGATGTAACTGCCAGTTAAGAATGACGAGTGGGGGGTTGGGTGGGGTAGGGGTATCGGGGAGGGTGGGGTGCTGGGGTAGAGGCGGGTGGAGCGCGTTCCGTCCCCCCCTCCCGTCGTCTTCCCTCAGTATATAGGGGTAGGAAGGGGGTATATAGGGGTAGGAAGGGGGTATTTAGGGGTAGGAAGGGGGTATATAGGGGTAGGAAGGGGGTATATAGGGGTAGGAAGGGGGCACCCCTGAGCAGAAAGTAATGATCGTGAGTGTACAATAGAATCAGCAAAACAAGAGGCAGACGAGAGAGGAAAGCCTAACATAAAGCTGAAGATGGGAGTAAAATCAAGAACCTAAGCAGGAAAACTTGGTGTTTGACAAAGTGAGGCTGACGGCGTTGACAATTCTTTATGACTTGTCTTTTACCTGCTGCTTTTTATTTTTCATATCTATTCATTCACTTTCATCTCTCCCTCATTCATTCCTTCATCTCTTATTCTTCTCTCATTGATTCATTCGTTTCCCTTTCTTCGTCAGCCATTTTTCACTTCCATATGTCCTGATGTGACTGGCTTCCTCCCACGTGCAGTGAGAAATCTTAGTAGTACTGGTAGCTGATACAGCCTCAAGTTCATCTGAAATGTGAACCCAGTAAACACCTGGCTAAAGTTACCCTTCTGCTACAGTCCACCATTACTCTTTTGGGGAATAGGGTGGCAACTGAGGGATGTTTGTGTGATCAGGCATCAGAGCCACGCGGTCTTATCGAAGCCATGAGGCCAAGACCCTCCTCTCCAGCACCTGTTATTGCTATGACAGGATTAACACAAAGAACAGCAAGCTTACCTGTATTTTTTTATGGAAGGCTGCAGATGAGAGAGAGATTCAGTCCTGTATTCTCGTCGTGTAAGGAGGCTCCCTAACACCTCTTCCTTAGCGATTTATCTTCCAAACCACTCATTAATATCCCCGGGTTTCCTCCTTATGTCTTTTCAATATCGACATAGATTGCATGAATAACACACAAGTATATAGTAACGGAGCAGAATTAGAAATAAATCGGTAAGGAGGAGGTGTTAGTAAGCTTCATAGCCTTACTAGGATACCGCCCTCAGCCTGCAGTCCACCAGGTTCGCGTTTTAGACGAACCTGGAACTTCAAATTGTACTTCTAATCCTCGTCTCCTTCTTGTTCTTTTAAAAAATCTTAATTTACGACAGAAATAAGATCGTAAGTTTTTTTCCAGCATCATCATCCCTGTTTCTACGACCTCCGACTCGCCAACGTCTTTCTCTCATTACTCCACATTTTTTTTTTTTTTTTATGCTGGGAAGAAGGAACCAAAGGCCACGAGCCCGCCATAACTGTTCCTTCCAAGAGAAGAACAAAATACAAGAGAGAGCCAAATTCAAGATCCGATCATTTCGAGATGCCTGGACACACTGCGTTTAAAAGACTGGAGATCATAGGAAGCAGGAAATACAGACAGAGGGAGACAGTTCCAGACGTCATACTTCTTGTCCATGCTTTGAAATTTACTGCAGAAGTTAAAGATATTTTTTTCCTATGTCTTTACTCTTGAGTTTGTACTTAAGTTGGCGCTTGAGTTGGAATTTAATTTGGCACTTGAGTTGGGACCACGTTTTGCACCTGAGTTGGCACTTAAGTTTGCTCTTGAGTAGGGACTTTTGTACGTAGGTTGGCCCTTGAGTTGGGACTTAGTTTGGTGCTTGAGTTGGGACTTAGTTTGGTGCTTGAGTTGGGACTTAGGCTGGCACTTGGGTTGGGACATACGTTGGCGTTTGAGCTGAGACTTAAGTTGGAGCTTGAGTTTGGACTTAAGGTAGCGCTTGAGTTAGGACGTGAGTTCGTACTTGTGTTAGGACTTAAGTTGGTACTTGTGTTTGGACCCAAGTTGGTACCTGTGTTGGGACTTGATTTGGCACTTGAGTTTGAACTTTAGTTGCTACTTGAGTTGGGATTTAAACTGACACTTGTGTTGGGACTTAAGTTGGCAATTGTAAAGTTGGCACTTGTTTTGGGACTTAAGTTGGCACTTGAGTCGGAGCTTAACATTTGAGTTGGCATTTAAGTCACCACTTGAGTTGGCACTTCAGTTGTCACTTTAATTGACAGTTAAGTTGGGCCTTGTATTGGGATTTGAGTTGGGCCTTGAGTTGTGACTTGACACTTGAGTTGGCACTTGAATTGGCATTTGAGCTGACACTATTTGGCACTTGAGTTTGCACTTAAGTTGACATTTGAGTTGGCACTTTTGTTCACACTTAAGTTGGCACTTACATTGAATTTGGCACTTACGTTTTTATTTTCTCTTGTCATACTTCAGAACCACAGGTGTTTAGTGATAAAGTGGACGGGCGTTTGAACCGAGTGTGAGACACAAGTGTTGTTGGTGTCACTTCATAGGCTATTGCTTGGATTTGCTGGATTTCCCTCCATTGTCCTCCTTACTGCGATCTTGCCTTGTTCCCGCTGCACCCTCCAAAGGTATGCTATTTGGCTTCTGCTAATTCTGTACTCGTTTTACTCTAACTTGGCCCAAATTTTCCATCCCTTCAACCTGAATGCTGAGTTGTAGCAATAGATTAATGCTAGAAAATGTAAGTCACAAAAAAGTGGTATGGACAGAGAGCCGTAGCGTTGTCCGTTTCTGCCAATGACCCATGTGAAGTAAGCTGCAAAAGGACGAAAATTTGGGCCATTTACAATGAAAAAATAATATACTGCGTGATACAATGATAATCTAGGACGTTGTGGAGAGTTGAGAAGTTTGTGGTTTGCAATAGAGGGACAGGAAGACAGAGACAGACAGATAGAAGACAGACACACGCAGGGTAAGGAGACAG